>NC_134485.1:24229661-24420673 GCF_040206685.1 Ascaphus truei
CTGGGGTCAATAGCCCCAGATTTATCAAAATATCCCACTGTTTTAATAGGAACCTCTTTGGTAAATCTGGGGCTATTTTGTGTTCCAGTATTGCAGCTGTGAGACTATATTTAACCTCATTTTCTCTAAGGCATTTGCTAAAGTAATTTTTATTGCACATATGTAAGGACGTTTACATCATTTGGCAATGTACTGCCAGATCACTGGCAGAACCAGCACAGAACAAGTGACTGATTCAGCCTGCAATACACCCACTGCTGAATGCTTACACGATCACCAGGAGTTCACAGCAGGAATATGAAATCAGTTGATTAAATGTGTATTTTTGACAATACCAGATCTTGGAAGATTTGAGATATTTTACATTTGGCAAAAACTGGAGGACAACTTTCTCTCTTCAATATTCCCAGTGTTACAATGCAGAATTGGTGGTTGGGGGAGGGGGATTGTATTTACTATAGAACAAAGTAGATTAAAGAGATAAACAGTAGCACTTTTGCTACTGAGTTGTTACAAATGCACACCCTGTAATTTAATGTTTGCTAGTTTCCTAAGCATTGTACAGCAATTGCATTTGGTGTTGGAATTTGGAATGGTTACATCAGACATAGCTGAAGATGTCTATATGGAAACTAAGTTTGTAACTAACAACCAAATGGTGTAAAATTCAAGCGGGTGCCAGGGGATTATTCAAAGATTGTATGCTTAATAATGTCTCTTTTTCAGATATTTTGCCGTTTCTTTGTTTAATTGTTCCAATATCCAAGTATAATTGGACACATATGCACACACAAATATATATGTATATATGTATGTATATGTGTGTGTATATATGTTTGTGTGTGAGTGTGTGTGTGTGTGTGTGTGTGTGTGTGTGTGTGTGTGTGTGTGTGTGTTTAAAAATAATGAAACATATATCACTTAATTTTGTTAAGATGTGCGTCTCTTTCCCTCTTTATTCCTGACTGCTGTATGGTTTACTTAATGTAATCCTTATTTTACTGCATACAAACATGTATTCCCATATTGGGGGAAGGTTGCGCTGTTTTGGAGGGGATATCATTTAGGATGGTCACAGCAAAAGTGAAGAGAAATCATTATTTTACACAACAAAAATAAGTATCACCATGAGAAAAGAACTCATTCCATCCCCCCACACACATTCTCCTTGTGACTTGTGAGTAATAACAGGGGGGGGCCGGGGGGGGGGTGGTGTTACTCAGGCAGTGGAAAGTCAGGCTGTACACCGAGTCCAGAACCGGACTGTCAGAAAGGTACAAATATATCACCCCCCTGACAGATCCAGTCATGTGCAGGAGTCCGGTTACATGCTAATGATGGACACTAATGAGAAGGGAAGATAAGAAAGTTATTAACGTGCCCTGCCTGGGTATTCATGTATACACCAGTCAGCAGCAAACAGGACAGACTATAGTGCTACCGTATGTACAAGTGTGTCAGGTTAAATGTCAGATGTGCACTTTTTGGAATAGTGACAGTATATATGTAAACATCTTTAGCATTGTGTATAAGAGAGAAATATCGACTTAGCCTACGTATTCATCTTCTATCTGTCTGTCTGTATATTAATCTCCTTATAGTGCTCAAAGGGAGAATATACACCAGCACAGGAAAATCCAAATGATAAAAAGTTTATTTATACCATAACAAGGGAGTCCAGGTCTGACTTTCAGTCCCCAGGGGGCCTTCCTCAGATGTGTGTATGTATATGTATGCATATCTATATCTCTATATATAGGTGGAGGTTTGTCGCCTATTTCACCCACCATAACTTAAAATGTATACATATATTCTGCACTATATATATATATATATATTACTTGTGAGCACATTCACATATCTTAGATGGGTCTGCAACCCTGCTTTTCACCATTATCACCGAGCATACAGTGCTTCCACTGCAGCAAGGGATTCTGGGAAATGACATGCAAATGAGCACATAGTGCCACCCTTTGCCTTAAACCAATTATTACATGGAACCCTTAAGCCAATGCTCACTGTTTTAAACACAGCTTTAAACACAGCCTGGGATCAGATGCAAAGCCAGTTAACCCACTCACAGATAGCTGTTTTGTATTATATAGTTGTGTATATATATAAACACACACACATTTTTGTGTTTGTGCACTTTGTGAATAGTGGTGTGTGTTTGTGTGTGTGTGTGTGTGTGTGTATGTATATATATATATATATATATATATATATATTACACACACACACACACACACACACACACACACACACACACACACACACTTTTGTGTTGGTGCACTTTGTGAATAGTGATTTGTGTGTGTGTGTGTATGTATATATATATATTATATATATTACACACACACACACACATCGCTATTCACAAAGTGCACCAACACAAAAACGAGTGCATCATGGGTAAATCTTGATATGACCACCAGATAGTTGTTGCTATTCAGTATTCGTATTCTCACTGATGGAAACCCATTTAAACCCTCTTCTAAAAACCCGTGCACAAGTGCAGTGACCCCCGCGCATGTTACCGTGTCCCCCACAGGAACAGGTTACCAGGCAGATTCTGCACATTGAACACACTGCATTTCCCCAGGAGGCTTATGTTCCTGCAGCTACTTCTATCCAATGTCTGTAACCTGCTTCTAATACAACTTTACATACAGGAACTACTACATATTTTAATTAGAGAAGTGAAAAATGTCCTACACGTTAAGCCAGTGATTTAATGGCAGGGCACTAGTTTTTCAGACGATCCCAATTGATGCGGTTTATAATGATAGTGGGAATGTATGTGTATGTGCGCTGGGATGTTTCACACCTAGACCGATTTAACATAAATAATAATGGCATTGTAACTATAGACATTTATCAAAGAAACACCCCCGCCCTTTCCAACGCGATGTGCCCCTGCTAAACCTGGAATTATTTCCTATATTGTGGACACACTGTAGTTTTTTTTGTACGCAACCCTCCCATTATTTATATGTACACATAAGTTAAAGTCCTTCTTTTAAATACATAAACCAATGAAATCTTATTAGATTTGCTAGGGCTGACATTCCCAAACACATCTTAGTCTGGACAGTTGTATTGTATTATTATATCATTCCAAATAAGCTTTTTCTAACACAAACATCTCAGAACCTATAAACGTGTGACAAGAACTGGTAGAGTTAATATATGCTGATGTTTTAATCAATATGCAATTAGTAACTTTAGTTTTTAATGGGTGGGGGACACAACGTTTCCATTCATCATTATCCAGTCCTTAGTTTTCATCAGACATTATAAATGTCAGTTTTAGATTGGGACAATTGCATTTAATTAATTACAAGTACAGCTATGGACTGACAATTCACAGTTGCCTTGAATCAATTGCAAGTTTAGTGTGAATGCAGATTTTATTCACTTTATTCATAATAGATGCTCGCAAATACATTTTTATGGAATTAGATTTTGTTTAAAAAAATCGTTCAGTTTTTAATTTATTACATCAATAAACACAAAGAAAAGTCCAAAATGGTTTAATTTTGATAGCACCTTTAATCCTACAATACAGTTTAGCTTGGGAGAAAATGCTAATATGTTTAATAAGAGGGTTAACTTTTGGAAACTTCTTCACCTGTAGTATATTCCTTTTAAAACAAGTACAAGTGTGCCAACATATTCAAATTTCAAGTACATGTAAAAATAAATGTGCCAACCTGTTTTAATTATACCTAATCATTAAGCTTAATTACAGGAAAACGTGACGGCGATTTGTGAAGAAAATTGTACGCAATCAATTGTACTGTAATTGGTTAACAATAAAAAAGTAAGTATTTAAACATAAAAACTATAAATTGTTATCACATTTTTAAGTGCAATATGTATGAGGCTTTAATATTTTTTTCCAGAGCGAAATGATCAGAATTGTCTATATTTTAGAACCTTAATTTGAATCCTAAATTATCTAAAGATGGATGAAACATAGCACAAAAGAGGGATTTTAGGTTATTTAACTACCTGGAGAACATTAACAGGATTTAATTTAATGGGTCACAACTGCACAAGTCAATGCACATCACTGGAGGTTGGGAAAACAAACCTGTGTGCTCGTAGGAAACTATATTATGCTTAAAAAAAAAACTATTTGCATATGCAACATTTTTAGACATTACTGGTGAGCTGAAGGACGACATATATTTTTATTGCAGCAATAATGTATTTACATTGTAAAGGTTATTTTAAATATGTGCAACATTCTGTGTTTTATATGTTGTTTTATAGTCTAGATTCCTGTTTTCAGAAGCAAACATATAAAGTACTGCAAACAGCACACACACACACACACACACAGACACACAGACACACAGACACACACCCATTATATATATATATATATATATATATATATATATATATATATATATATATATATATAAAATAAAAAATGAATAGATGATACCGTTCTGTGTATCGTCTATTCATTTTTGTTTATTAAGCTCGGCTAACACAGTACATATATATATATATATAGATAGATATATATATATATATATATATATATATATATATATATATATATATATATATATATATATATATATATATATATATATATATATATATATATATATATATGATAAAGAATCACTGGCACTACAATATAAATTCAATAATGAATAGGTGCATGTCCCATATAAATAATAAAAGTATACATTACCGCATAGACGTTTTGTGCTGTATTTAATACATTTATTTTCATTCACCTGAGTGCTGTCTCCTTTTTGCTGCTATGCGGTAATGTATACTTTATATATATATATATATATATATATTAGGTGATACCTTTTTTATTTGGAATAACAATTTATGTCATAGGATAAGCTTTCGAGAGATCTCTCTTCCTCAGGTCGGCAATACTGGTTTATCAGTACTGGTATCACCTAATGCTGAAGAAGTCATTTATTCTGCACTATCACAACTGGATTAGCACGGCGATTTCCGATATATATATATATACTGTGTATATATATTATATATATATTATATATATATATTATATATATATATATATACTCTGTATGTGTGTGCTGTGTTATTTATATATACACACACGCACAAACGCAGATGTATACTGTATGTACACCTAATGTAAATATACAAGTTTATGCCAATTTACTAACACACAGTGGGTACTATTCACATTTTAATTAGGAGTTTGCAACCTTACAGAGGAAATGCCAGAAAATAAGAACAAGGCTCTGGAGGTCACAGTGCTTTGAATAGAATTCTCTATGGAAAGTGTTTTCTGCTCACAAGTTCTGTATGTTCCATCCATGTGTAGACTGATTTTAAAAGTGACATAAAATAATTACAAAGGGGATTTTCAACACTTTTTAAAGCCTTCTAGTATATGTAAGGAAGCAATGATTTAAGCAAAATATTAAAACACATCTTCTTAATTACGTTTGGGTATGATTAAGTCCAACAATTTGTTTCAGCACAGCAGGATTTGAATGCAGATTTCCTTTAATATATTATATGTATTCTGGACATTTGCTTCATATAAAAGACATTTTCCTATCATCTAGTGTCACAATTCCTCTTAATAAAGGATCTCTTAGCAAAGGCAACGAGCTGCGGTTATCACTTAATATGGATGGGTTATTGTAGTGTAATATTTTCTGTTCTCACTTATTCTGTATACTATTGCACACATGTAAGACTGGGGAACTTAAAAGCTCATTTGTGTATTTATATACAGTCATTAGAGTGAATTTATACCAGTTTGAGAAAAGTGAACTGTAGGAATTCAGCAGGGAAATCTGTTAGAAATGAGGTGGAAGAAACAGGCAATAGGGATTCAGTGTAAGCGATGTGTGGTTACCTAGCCCAGCAATAATTCACTTAGCACGCTATTCCTGACCCGTGCCACAGACACATATTTCACTTTAAATCATTACCCTTTAAATTACCACCCAATTAAGTTGTGTATTATGACATTATTAAACCGCTTCTCAGTTTTTCTCCAGGATTTTGATTACTTGATATAAAGAAGCTGAATACACTCTAAATATCAATTACAATTAATTTCTAATGTGTTTATCGTTTAATGTACGATATTATATAAAATATATATATATATACACACAAACACACACAAATGTATATAATAATTCGCACGCTGCCTGCCCCTGCCTGTTCACAGCAAAATAAATGCTGCAAATAATATATATGTACTCTACATGCCTGTAAATAATTTCTAATAATATCCACCAATGTGCTACAATTAATGTAATTGTATACAGTATACACCACGTTGCAAATAAGGTAACCACGCCTAATTATAATACTCATATCTGCAAAAATGCAAATGTATACTAACAATTGAATAAATATAATGTAACTACATATTAATTATGATTTATGGCCACAATGCTTCTAATGAGGACTTCTTGTTAAAGACAAGAATAGTGGATTTGAATAATTCTAGGCATCCTTTCACCTACAATTTATTCATCAAGAAACCAAATGGGGAATAAATAATGAGTAATTTCTGCAACTGGCTGCAAAGAGGTTAACAGCCTTTCCTGAGTGGTATAAAGTCACTCACCGTCTGGAAACACCGCTCTCATTTTCAGATAGCTGGTGGTCAGCCTGATGATGGAAGCCTTGTCTAGCTGGGAAGTGATGGCAGAGGGCAGAGGCAGCAGCTTGGCCAGCTCATAGAACTCCCCATTCTCCTTCTCCCTTCTCGTCTTGGCTGCATTCTTGGACTTCTCCTTCATCTCGATTATTGGGGGATAGTGACAATAACACTGGCATAATAAACCCAACCTTTCCTGGATTCGCGAATCATGGGATTTGACTTACAATCAAATCAAAATATAGGAAGCAGGAGCAGATGCATCAAACTCTCCCACTGGTAAGGGCACCCACTGCAAGACTCCTGGAGATGTGGGAGTGAGTTGTGTGCAGTGTTCAGATAGATGCTTGCAAATATAACTCTGCTTCTGGGATGACCAGATTTCTTTGACAAGATCTACTCACAGGCATGCCCTAATCCTGCTGATTCTTGCTGGCTGCCTTTTCTGAAGCTTTCGACTTGTAAAAGTCTTCTGATTTCTTTCTAAACGCTGCAAAGGTTACAGTGTGTGATTTCGGTACAAAAAAAGTCCCATGTGCTTCTGTTAGAGGAGCAGGAGAAAAGCCCTTTAAAGAAGTAACCAAAAAAAAAAAAAAAGGATTTAATCTGGGTTAAATGAAGGATGAAAACATATTTTGTTGGAGCCACAGTTCCTGTCCTAGTTCGTGGTTACACAATGTCTTGCAATGTGGCTTTATCAACATGTGCATATCATATTTGTACCTTGAGCAAGAATACAACCTCATACACTCATACACCGCAGGTCACTTCTTCAATAGATTCAATGACACTTACATATTACTTGTTCCTATGCACTGTATATATCCCCTACTCGGTATGTTTTTCTCTTGGAGAAGAAATGAAAGAATCCACATTAAATTCTACAAATCAGAGCACAGGTCCTGATCATTTTTGTTAGGCAAATAGCCAAATAATCCAAAAGGCAAGGCACGCTAAAATGCAGATTACCGCTGTTTAGTTAGTAAATATATCTGTTATTGCAGATCAACATTAAACTCCTTCCAGTGCCTCCCAGACAACAGCATCGCCCTGATCCCACTCATCACGCGTGTCTTCATTGGCAGACGGAATAATCCCACTTTCAGTGATTCAAGGCTGAGGCATTAAATACATTTCTTAAAGGGTGCAGGGAGAACTAAAGAGGTTCTTCAGTTAATTCTTTCCTAGAGGCTGGAGAAAGCAAGTAAAGGCAGAAGAGGTGTGAGGGAGTGGATAGTGCCCCCACTGAGTGACGTCTCCAAATACTGCAGCACAGCCCGAGTGGGACAGGAGGAGGGTCTGCCAGAGCCAACACAGGAGGAGAAGACCAGAGACAACCGACGTGACTGTGACCAATTCACAGAGCTCCAACACATACACCCTCACTGAAAGGGTTAACACTACTGTACTGTGTACTAATACCTTCTACCAACAGCAGTTATATTATATCAAGCATACATTATCTGTCTATCTATCTATCTATCTATCTATCTATCTATCTATCTATCTATCTATCTATCTATCTATCTATCTATCTATCTATCTATCTATTTCTCTCTCTCTCTCTCTCTCTCTCTCTCTCTCTCTCTCTCTCTCTCTCTCTCTCTCTCTCTCTCTCTCTGTCTGTCTGTCTGTCTGTCTGTCTGTCTGTCTGTCTGTCTGTCTGTCTATATATATATATAGATATACTCACACACATGCACTGAAAGGGTTAACACTACTCTGTGTACTAATACCTTCTACACACAGCAGTTATATTATATCAAGCATACATTATCTGTCTGTCTGTCTGTCTATATATATATATATAGATATACACACACACATGCCATGAAAGGGTTAACACTGCTCTGTGAAAGTAATGAGTACTAATATCTTCCACCAAAAGCAGTTATATTATTTCAAGCATAAAATCATCAGATAATTATATACATGTGTCTATCTATCTATCTATCTATCTATCTATCTATCTATCTATCTATCTATCTATCTATCTATCTATCTATCTATCTATCTATCCTGTATGCTATATCTATACTGTGTACACACACACACACACACACACACACACACACACACACACACACACACACACACACACACACACACACGTATGTAACAGTGCCTTGCCTTACATCTATGATCTAATCTTAATTAACACGATCTAATAATATATTTCGCTAATTGAATGTTGTTTGATAGTAGTTTAAATCTCTTGACAATCTTTTCTTTTTTTTTTTTAATTCGTTTTAACTCCTAGAGGTTTTAAGGGTTAACGTTGGGATTATTATTTTTTGGCTTGTTTTCAAGAGGAAATTGTATAAAAAGAAGTTTAAAATCTTATACCACAGAGCTAGTGTATATAATCTGCAGAATAGGAAAATGATTGGGACTGTTTCACATACGAAATCAAGTTCAGCCAGGACACTTACACCCTAAAAATACCCCCAACCTTCACTATCTAATTAGATCTCAAAGTTATTACATTCATCTATTTAATTCTAATTACTCAAATAGCTCAAATTATTATGTATACATACATTTTATTTATAAAATGATGATCTTTAGCACTCACACAACATATTAACACTAATATAGTTTGAAGACTTGCTTTTCTTTGTATACAGTGAGTATATCATGTTTTTCCCCCTATACTCCATCTGGATAGGAGCATTGCATTTTCTTTGCAACAGGCACCTCAATTTAATTAAATATGTAATATTTGCAGAAATAAAGCAATGGTGCTGTCTAGTGTATAGTTTGATTGTATATAATTTCTTTATTAATGCATTGATCTATTAACTGCTCAAGTGAGTTATAAAATTGCACAAATCGATACTGTAAACACTAAAAAATATCTTTATTTTACATCATGTAAAGGTGCATGAGGTGGGCAATTTATTTGTGTGTCACTGCTGCAAACTGGTATTACAGTGGTTTAAAAGCAGAACAGCTTTTAAACAAAGAAAACGATCTCCTATTAAAAGAAGTGGGATTAATTATTTGATAAAAAAAAAAGAAAGGCATCTTATTTTTCAATGTATATCATTTCTTTGCAAAAGATATGTAGGACGGACACTTAATGCAGGGTCTCAAACGCAGCACTCAAGAGCCACCAACAGGCCAGGTTTTATGGATATCCCTGCTTCGGTACAGGCGGCTCAATCAGTGGCTCAATCAAAGACTAACTCGAAGACAGTCGACATCGAAGACTGAGCCACTGATTGAGCCACCTGTGCTGAAGCAGGGATAGCCGTAAAACCTGCCCTGTTGGTGGCCCTTGAGAGCTGAGTTTAAGACCGCTGCTTTATAGCAGGGGAGCGCAAACTGCCTGAGATGCGCCCCCCCCCCTGCCTGGCAGCCGCAGCGCTCGCGCCCCTTCTTCAAGGGCCCGGTGTCAAATGTTGCCGCGGGTCATGTGACGTCACGTGACCCCGCCGCATCATTTGACGCCCGTTGTCATGGCGACGTGTCACGTCAGATGAGCCTGCGGTGTCATGGCAACGTGTCGCTGAAGCGTCGGCAGAGAGCAGGTAAGTGAGTTACGGAGGCCTCACGCCTCTGTAACTGCCGCGTCCCCCTAGAAATTCTTGCGCCCCCCAGTTTGCGCACCCCTGCTTTATAGGATGCCTATGTACAGTACCAGGTTAAAGTGTCTCAAATGCAAAACTGGGCCAAAACTAGCACCTGTGTTATAACACAAAAGAAATCTAATTTAAAGCAATAGATCAGGAGTGGCCAACACCAGTCCTCAAAGGCCACCAACAGGCCAGGTTTTAAGGATATCCCTGCTTCAGCACAGGTGGCTCAATCAGTGTCTCAGTCTTCAACTTCGACTGTCTTCGACTCAGTCTTTGACTGAGCCACTGATCGAGCCACCTGTGCTGAAGCAGGGATATCCTGAAAACCTGACCTGCTAGTGGCCCTTGAGGACAGGAGAAGGTCACCCATGCCAGATGGTGGAGTATAAATAAATGCAGGCAGGGAGCTCTGTACCAGAGGGACAAAGGGGCCAGATCCCAGAAACCAGACTGAAAATCCTTGCACGTGTGCGGGCGCCGATTTGTGAAGCCGCGTTAATGCGCGGGCCTCTGCGCTTATGTGCCGCGCGCTCCTAGCAACATCAAGCTATTTATATCATGGGAAAGGGGCGTGTTTAGGGGCGTGTCTACAGTTTTGCAGTCGCAGCAATTAAAAAGCACATAATAGTTATATAATGAATGAAAGTTCACACCTATTCTCAGCACGTTTTGTTGGCTGTCACCTCCCAGATGGTGATATTGGGTCATTATTCTCCAATGTGTTAGATAAGCCCCATAAATTCCTGGCAACAATTAAAGGTAGGATTGCATTTATTAGTTGAAACATAAATTAGAGGCTAGCGCACTGCTTATGTTGTGTAACATAGGATCAAGCGTCAGCGTGTGGGTGTGAACCAGTAACTAGCTCCCTTTGTGCCATTTTTGATGCTTGTTTTGAACCTGGATGTCTAAACATCAGCGCATTAAAGTATTTTTCAATTCTATTGCCCCATTTGTCTCAGCGGGCAACTTGGGAATTGGTTATACAGGCAGGGTGCGATTATATATATTTATTGTAGAAGATAGCGAAATATGGGGCGGGGGGGGGTCATTAATCAAAAGCTTCCGGTTGCAAAACCAGATAAAAAAACGCCAGACTCGCCAGGAAAAATGTTCCTATGGAAATCAATGGGATCTTTTCCATTGCTAAATCAGTCGCTTTTCCTCAGTTTGTCTGCGTCCATCAGACGATCTCCTCCACATCGCCATCTGTGTCAAAGTCAAGTGCAAACTAATATACTTTAATAGTTGTACATCTAGTTACACATTTCTAATCCTTTGTGCACCTAGGGCAGTGTATTAAAGCAGCCGTCCAAGTTGCTGTTTTATTTTATTTTATTCTCCCCCCTTTAATATGGGCATCAATACCATCCACATAATGATAAGTAATTAGCTAAGTTGCCGATCAATCCGTTCTCCTGTGATCGATCGGTGAAGATTCGGCTCGGGGGTTCACTAAATGGCTTTCAGTGCAGCAGAAGAGGACCAAAGATGCAAAGATCTGTGGGGAAAATCATGTGACCAGGCAGTCACTAGATACAATTGGTGCACTGCTAGAGAGAGAGGGCTGGTCTCAAAATTGGGTGTGCCAGAGCCTGTTTCAGAAGAGGAAGGGTATGTGACTTTGTAAATGGTTGCTATAGAAACAAAAAAAATGTTTGTTACATTCTAATTCATAAAAATATAATTCAGAGTTTAAAAAAAATGCTACAAGTATTTTCTTATAGTACAGAAGTGATTTAAAAAAAAACCCACACATGTAGGATATTGCTTGGTCTGCAGCTTTAAGGCATCCAATGGACCTATATTGAAACAAAATTCATGAATAGGGGAATATGTATCAGTCTAGTGACTGCAAAGGCATGCCACCAGATTTTTCAAAGCAAATAATGCTATTGCTTTCAATGCAAATTCAGTGTTTATTTTGTGTGAGGAATTGAATTCAGTGTTTTTGCTACAATTCTGCAGAGACTTTGATAAATAGACCACAACTTATCCAGATGGTTTCCACCTCGTTACCATCACGTGCATCGTTTTGGGGAGAACTATTGAAGCTTACTCTGGATTTAAATGACCCACATATTAGATTGTAAGCTCTTTGGGGCAGGGACTCCTATTCCTATTGTTTTATGTCTGAAGCGCTTATTCCCATTATGTGTTATAATATTATGCTACATGTATTGTGAAACGCTATGTACCTGGTAGGTGCTATATAAATAAAGATATAGAAACATAGATACATCATTTTATCAAATTCTGTCCCTATTTTCCACCTTCTATGTGTCAGCCTCAGGGGAGTATGACTTGGAATACTGTACATTCCTGCATCCATGTAAGAAATGCATTTAAACAAGCTACTTATCTGTCGCAGATACATGTCAACATATCATTTGTTTTGAGTTGTGTGGTTAGAAGCACTTTGTGGGATATAACATCCACAGCCACAGCAGGCGTTTTATAAATGCCGTTTTCTTGCACCAGCATTGTACTGGTTTAGCAGCAAAGAGACTTTTTATAAATACCATATATACAAAAACTTCAACAGTGCAGCAACACCGGCAGAAACAAATTGCTGCAGATTTCTTAAAGGAGAAAATGATATTGTTTTTAATGGGAATTATTTCATTTGGTGAATCTGGTACTCCAATTCTGCCCCAGATTACACTTTGGAAGACTTCTATAATTAGGTCCCTTAGAGGCATATGTATTAAGATCTGCACCACCATTGCCTTAATACATTTGCCTCCTAGCGTGAATACATTATATATAAAAAAACATCATTTTTATATTTTATTTTTAATTGAGAAGGTGCGTTGAGCCGGAAATCAATTCCTCACCTAAACTCATTAGTGGCACATGTTGCTGTCATTATCCATGTGCTTAAACCTGTCTCCTCTTATTCTCTGCATGGCGTGCGTCGTGGTCACACATATGAATGCACTGAGAATGGTTTGCGTCTACTTCCATTTGTATTTGCGTCTACTTCCATTTGCGTCTACTTCCATTTGTACTTCCAAACTGTATCTTCTTCTAACACAAGACTCCTTCAACTTAAAAATAGGAAGATTGGTCTTCAGCCGGATCTCATAGGTGGTAAAGCGGCATTTGTATTTTACGGCCAGAAAAACATGGACAATTTTGACACATTCATTGTGCGTCACCTTAAACCTCCAGCTCCACCCCTTCGCATCCTTTTTTTTGTTAGTGAACAAAAGTTGATGCATACACCACACAACGCATGAAAATCTGTGTATACACTGGCGCACCAAGACGTGTGAATTTGCTTCTCTCCTGTGCATCACTTTTGCGACGAAAAGAACTTTTAGCAAATACTTTATACAGAGCTGCTTTGTGTTTGCTTACAAAGATGCTCCTTTTTGTTGATGTTACACTGTACAGCTATGTCACATTCTTTTAAACAATTCTAAATACTGTATAAACCTTACTAAAAATCCTCTCAAAATAACTTCACCCCAATATTTAACTGGTTTAACATTTCTTCAAATCAGACACAGGCCGCTACATTTTGAAGGCACTTTTGACTGCTTCATGTTTCCTAGCTGGAAATCAGTTCCTTCTCTTCTTTGTCTTTGGTTTGGAAAGTTAACAAGTTTATTTCATTAGATGTTTTACAAGCTGCAACATCTATCGTGGGACCAGGCATCAACGTTCTTACATGTTACACATACATTTTCATGACCACAGACGTATCTTATTCAGATGGGCAGTTTCCACCGAAGAAGAGTTGGGTACCATCTGAAAATCCTTTAACCGTTTCTTACAATCTCAGTTTGTGGCCCAAGAAAACCTGAAAAGGAAAATCTATTTAGCTACCGAGATTAACAGAAAGCAAAGACCCCCACAGGGTCCTGCTTCTGGGGCAGATTTGTGTGGAGAAACCTGCTTTCTTACCATTGCACCTAAAGCCTGAATTTTACACTGCAACTGACGGAAATGAGCTGGTTAAGTGGTTCAGAAAGCAGGAGGCACTGCGCTGTATGGCATTAGTCGCCTAAGTACAATTATTCAGAACAATTTTGCTGCATATTGTTTTATCTCTTAAATACATTCACATTTTGAAGCAGAAAGGTAGCAGCTACTGGTTTATCAAATGAAATTATCCCAGTGGGGGTTATTTATCTTCGGAGTGTTGCAATGCTAAAGCGGAAAAACAGCCCTGCACCCAGAAGGCTTTTCCGTCATTAGGCCGTGATTATACAGAAAAACGTGCGCGCGCTGTGTGTAGCAGCGCCGCACGCTTGAAAAACAACATAAAAAAACAATAACAGCGCTTATATCTGTTGCGGCGGGCACGCCGCGTGAAACTGCAGGGCGGAGGTCTACTGGCGCGATCCTCATATTTGTTCTTGGCTGGCGACGGCGCGTCATGTGAGCGGTTCCAGCCTATGAGGGCGAGCCGCTCACGGCCACGCCTCCACCACGCCTCCCTGTCTCCGCTTTGCAGTTTCCCTGGTATAATCAAGATGCCGCTCAGCGGCAGCGTGAGGGTGACGTCACCGGATCGCGCCGCCGCTCAGCGGCATCTGGTATAATATGGTACAGAAGAAACTTTGATTTCCCTTTCGCTGCCATGAGGGATTTCATAGTCCTAGTAGCCGCATTGTTTCTGCAAAGATTTGTCAGAGGTTGCAATAACTTACAGTAAATAAACATGTGAGTTCTTCATATTTGAAAGGATATTATATATCTTATATGCACTGACCTTGGCCCCCTGCAGACGCATTTACCAGAACACCCTCCTACTGTCTCTGTAAGTTCTCCCTACTTACCAAGTAGATTGTAAGCTCTTCGGGGCAGCGACTCCTGTTCCTATTGTTACTTTTTATGTCTGAAGTGGTTATTGCCATTATGTGTTATAGTATTATATCATGTTTATTATTGCTGTGAAGTGCTATGTACAGTACGTGGATGGCGCTATATAAATAAATGTATACATATGCACAGTATATATTCTGTACACTCTAATATCCTTTGTGAGCCATTGTATTGTTACTCCATCACAAGTTACCAAAGCCTATGCACATCTGTATAACTAATGTGTGTAAGGGCAGGAAAACCGTGATGCAGCCTGGGTTAAAGGAGTAGCTTTCTGCCTCTGAAGTAGGTGATGGTGGTATCAATCCCAGTGGCGAGTCTCCTTGTAACCTTGCACAAGTCACCTCCTCTCCTTGTGTTTCAGACTCCAACGTGAGATGTTCAGGGCAGGGGTATCCACAAAAAATATATATCTATGTTCAGTGCTACACGTACATACATTGTCAGTGCTATGTAAAAAAACAAACATATCCCAACATGGTCCTAAGGTTCATCAATGTATCCGCCGCTCCTCCTTCTCTTACTGTGCACCCCACAACTGGAACAGTCTACCGGAGACTCTCACAGCCGCCACCAGTCTAAGTTCTTTCAAAACTAAAGCGGTCTCACATTTTTATCTGGTCTGTAACTGTTACATTCGCCTATTACATATATTCTCTTTAACTGTGCATGCAATGTCTTGTATATAATGTATAACCCTGCTCACTTAATGTAACTATGTATTTGTCATCATAACTCTGTGCCCAGGACATACCTGAAAACGAGAGGTAACTCTCAATGTATTACTTCCTGGTAAAACATTCGATAAATAAATCAACATTAATATAAATGACAACTGACCCTGTGTGGACGTGTGTAGGATAGAAGTGTAAAGGTTTTCTTGTGCAAAATTGGTGCAAGCAATACCGATTTCACTGGGGCACTAGAAATAGCGATTTGCGGCAGTTATCAGACGGGCGATGTTTGCCGGGGTAACTGACCAAAGTCACACAAGTCCAAAAATATAGAGCGATACTGTGGCTGAAAAACAGCGTGGTATTAATAGGAAGAAAAATAAGCCAACTGCTTTAAGTGGCATACTTTCTGCAATAATTCTGCTGCTGTTTTGCACCTGGGAAATTTTGATAAATGGTCCTATTTGACACATCACCCCGTTGATATATTTTGCTGAGCTGCTTGTTTATTTTTTGTATTTGGGAAAAGCGGCGGCTATTTATTTACATTTTCCTTCTTCCCCCTCCGAATGCTGACATTTGCCGGGGTTGGCGCTGCTTTGAGCAGATGAAATGTGAAGTGCCACGCAGTCAGGAAGGACACAGCGCAGGAAGACATGGACAGGCAGGCTGCACTGTGCTGTGCTGTGCTGCGCTGTGCTGCACTGCACTGTGCTTCGCTGCACTGTGCTGTGCTGCGCTGTGCTGCGCTGGGCTGCGCTGTGCTCTGCTGTGCTGCGCTGTGCTTCGCTGCGCTGTGCTCCACTGCGCTGTGCTGTGCTGCGCGGTGTTGTGCTGCGCTGTGCTCTGCTGCAATGTGCTGTGCTGCACTGTGTTGTGCTGGGCTGTGCTCTGCTGTGCTGTGCTGCACTGTGCTGCGCTGTGCTGTGTTGTGCTGGGCTGTGCTGGGCTAACTGTGACACATTTAGACTGTGCAAAGTGCCACTTCTGTGTGCAACACAACACACATTTATTTCGACATAGAACACAATTTGTACACAAAGCACCCTCATGGCAGGCTTGTGAAGGGGTTACAGATCTGCAGAATTA
Organism: Ascaphus truei; assembly: GCF_040206685.1. Taxonomy (NCBI): domain Eukaryota; kingdom Metazoa; phylum Chordata; class Amphibia; order Anura; family Ascaphidae; genus Ascaphus; species Ascaphus truei. Next base: position 24,246,482 of record NC_134485.1, read on the forward strand.
TTTGTAAGATGTGTCAAAATGACAAAAATGAAAAATAAATATTGAAATGTGTCTGATTTTTGCTGAATATGATTTACTAAGGAAATTCTGGTCATGATGGTGGTCTGAAGTTTCCTCTCCACAGGAGACGATGGTGAGTGTCTGTGACTGGCAGAAACAGAAGTGTGTACTGTGTGTAATGTGTGTGTATATATATATATATATATATATATATATATATATATATATATATATACACACACACACAAATTGTTAGTCCAAATAAAAAAGGTATCACGTAATACTGATACTAGTACTCATTTATTCTGCACTATCGCAACTGGACTAACACGGCTATTTCTGTTACACATATATAGTGTATATATATATATATATATATATATATATATATATATATATATATATATATATATATATATATATATATTACTTTTCACTTAGGAGCTTGTGCATTTACAATGTTTCCTTCATAATGCTGGGGGAATTTTATTTCTGGTTTCTGCCAGGTTTTATTGCACTGAATTGCAGATAACATGCATGCTTCATTCATTTAACCCTTTGGGCACTGTCCCATATTCCACATGTTCCCTTGTTGTTCAGTCCCAGCCTGTTACCAGCTCTTGTTATAGCGGTCATGTTTAATGCACAGGACAATAAGACTTATTGTGCTAAAATAGTGTTTACCTTGACGGGGTTAGTGGGATGAATAATGTTTTGATCAAAAGATGCAACTAACTTTCTATTTGGTCATTATGTTAGACCTGATTGTGAACTCTGTAGGAATGATTTATCAAGGCAAATTTGGAGCAAACGTGGCACAAATGGCATAATTTTCCTCTTTATGGCAATGTATCAAAATCGTCAACTTGTGATTTGGGTATGTATGTATGTATGTATGTATTTATATAGTGCCATTAATGTACATAGTGCTTCACAGCAGTAATACACATGACAATCATATAAATAACAAATAATACAAATAAGTGCTTCAGACATAAAAGTAACATGTAGGAAAAGGAGTCAATAGGAAGAGTTTGGAAGGAGTTACACAGATTCTAACGAGATGTATCAAATTCTGCATCTCTGTGCATCAATAGTTCTACCTTGTATTTGCACGGAAAGAAATCTGCCATGTGTGGGAAACATTTCTGCCTATACATTTTCATTGCATGTAAAAAGCACATTCTTACCAATGACACAAACGTAAGCACAAAATGCAGCAATGCATCAAAACAAAGTCCTATTCACACTTTCTTTCCATTGATGCATCTCCCCCCATATCTCATGGCAATGGCAGCTATATATATATATATATATATATATATATATTAGTTATAGATTTGGATATTCTTCCCAGTGCAACTAATTTGAGCTTTTTATGGTGAGTATGGGACAAAATGTAATGCAGTCTTGACTGTTTTTTTTTTTTTTTTTTTAATTGTAATGCAAGAACTGGTCCTTAAGAAGCTTTACATTGCCCCAAATCACCATTATTTTTTTAAATTAAGCACCACAGAGCGAACCTGGGAAGCAGTTAAAATGAAAAAAGAAAAGAAAAACTCTTCCGTAATTATTCCCTTTGAGGCCTATTTACTAATTGTTGCAAATAGCATTTTTGGCTTAAATTGGATGCACAACAATGTCGATGTTAACTGCGCCTGTGTGCGCCTGTGTGCGCCTGTGTGCGCCTGTGCACTAACGTTATTTTTACAAATGTGCGCTTTAAACGTTAAAAATGATTTTACTCAAATATTTTGTCCAACAGGATTGGAAGGCGTTTGGCGCACAGATGTTAATACTTGTATCTGTGCGGTAAATAAAAGCGGAGCCTGCTTTAAAATCCTCCCCAGAGCTGAACCTGGCGAAAATCCTAAAAAGTCAGTGTATGTGGTTGGTGCAGAATTAAGTTGCTATGTTTCAACCAAAATGTATTTGAAGCCGCGCTGATCATTTATTGCTTAGGTTAGGAAATTTTATTATTTTTACAGTATGGCTATTTTTATACCTAATTCTGTTTAAAATTAAATTGTGTCAATCAGATATTCAACATTAGGCAATGCGTAAAATTTCATTTCAAACAACGAACTACGGGGTAGATCTCAGAAGGCCGTATATTTTTACCTAATCATGTGTCGTTCCTGAAATAGGGACCGGACGTTATTTTTCTTAATGGGGATCATAAAAGCGAATGAGATGCAAAAATAACGTCCATTCTTCAAAGTAGTCGTGTTATTAACAATGATTTTTGTGTCTCAGAGACGTGTTCTATAATAAACTGCGCATGCGCATGGATCAAACTTTAAGCGCGTTATTACGGCTGCGTTATTCACGGAGGTTTTCATGTGCCTTACCAAAAGATAATGCAAATCTTGTTATAATATTGAGAAATTTATCCTTTTTACACTTATTATCTTTTTCACTTAATTATATGGTATTTAATGATTGTATAAAGTATGGGTGTAAATCCATACATATCCCACCAATATTAATTAATATTTCATTTTTATTTATGTACAATCAAAATGACAGGAGGAAGAACATCCTTCATTTATTTTAATTGTACATGAATAAAAATGAAATAATTTATATTGAGGTATGTATGGATATACATTATTGTACACCCATACATTATACAGTCATTATTGCATTATATACCATATTAGTTCACACAAATATATCACCGTAATCACTAAAAACAATAATATAGTTTATGGTGTGTTTCAAAAATTTGTATGATCCGTAATATACATCTTTGCATGACACGTGTAACTTTTTGTAATGAAAGGGTTAAGTCCTATACTCGTTACATTTCTCTTAGGTTATTCCACGAAATAACACAATGATAACCAGGGTCTGGATGTGAGTAACGGCAGCTTTTGGAAGGTGCTAAATATTGTAGCGTTATTCCCATGCGCTAACAGGAACGGAGGTCTGAGGGTCTGCGCTGTTAGGTAAGCTGCTCATTACCATATGATTTGCATATGAGTAAGCCTAATGTCCGTTAAAATGTATCGATACGTTATTTGTAAGGACAATGCCAGCGTTACACTGGGCACCTTTGGGGATACGCATTACGGATATCGATGTGTTACATTGAGATAACAGAATGTTAGAAATGCAGCGACCTTCTGAGGCTCTACCCCTCAGCGTCATACATTTCAGGTCAGATAATGACCTTCCCACATACAACGCAAATTTGATTAAAGTTTGTACTACTTTGTAGCACTGAAACTTTGACGCTGAATACAAATTCAGATATGATGTTGGTACAATGGCCCTATAGCATTGTGACCTGTGGGTGTAATTGTTCGCTGCTATATTGGCAGACTAGTACCAATTGTAATTTCCCATTTTGTGAGCGATCAGTAACTTATTTGGCGTTGGATGGCTGTGTAATTCTGCACCAGGGTTGTTCAGTACTCAAGGGCCACCAACAGGTCAGGTTTTCAGGAAATCCCTGCTTCAGCACAGGTGGCTCAATCAGTGGCTCCCTGCTTCAGCACAGGTGGCTCAATCAGTGGCTCAGTCGAAGACTGCACCACCTGTGCTGAAGCAGGTAGCCACTGATTGAGTCACCTGTGCTGAAGCAGGGATATCCTGAAAACCTGACCTGTAGGTGGGCCAGGAAGTCTGAAGTTGCCCACCCCTGGTTTAACACTAGGATGGAGCTTGCACTAACCTAAATGTGGAGGATTTTATTTCCTGCACTCAGTAAACAGATTAAAAATGACGCATAGAGACACAGAATTGAATACACTGATTTTAATGTGTGCATTGTGGGACTCTCCGCTGACTTGTCCTATTATATACCCCAAATATCAAAACTGGTGTACACACCTTATTTACAAGCCCGAAGTCCCACTACTGTTTTATTTAAACACTTCCACTTTGATTTTCAAGAAAATGGATTTATTTATTGTAGACAGGCTCTCTCCATTTCTCTCATATATATATAAATATATGTATATATTTATATATATATATTTTAATTTTATTTTATTATAAACATGATGTAAATCTTCATAAAGTAAAGTTTACAGAGCATTACATAATGACTTAATAAATGTAGGTTTGCTTTTAAATCACGGTGCTACTTTAAAAAAATAAATTAAAAAAAAGCCATTTCAACCACGACATGCGTACGCCCCTGTATAAAAGGTGTTAAAGTTGTTAGCTAGGCGATAAGTTTTTTTTTCTATTATATAGAAGTTGCTTTTTTTTTTTTTATTGTTGCTTAAAATAGTCAAACTAGAAAAACGAGAAGATAAAAGAAGAACTGTTTTTTTGGCACCAATTTTGTTCCATTATTGCGTGCCACATAGATCTGAAATGATGTTAAAATAAACATTTGTGAGCGTTAAGCCGTTAAAAAAAAACAACAGGAAAGAGAGCTGCCCGGCTTCCTATATAAACCCACGCAGTGTTTGTTTTATTGTTTAACTCTCTCAGTACCGCATTCATTGGCTTTCCTCATAGCAGGCGGCAGCAACGCTAAGTTCTGGCCAGCCCGACAAATCAGCAAGACAACAGGAAGAAAGGGCCCCAGATATCAACATCCCTAACACCGCCACTTAACCCTTTCACTAACAGAAGACTCCCCACTTATCCATCTGGAACCCGGAATCACGGAACAGCTCCTGCTGACGACATCTGATCCGGTCCACAGTGTTGGTGTATGGGTAACTTACCCCTAACATGTTTATTTGAATTTTATTGATGTACGCACAATACTTACCTTATTGATTTACTGTTTTAATATATTTTTAATGCACTATGAGCGTTGTGCGCTGTGTTTTTTGTGTATTTCACTAACAGAGGGGCCTGCCACAGGTCGGAAAAAGGGTCTTGCGCATCAGCGGGGGAGGCGTGTGTGTTGAAGCACCGTGCTCTTTTCTGCCGTAATTAAGCTGAAATATACAGAAGAACAGATTCCTTGAATTTCTCGCACACTTTTATCCAGGGAAATTAATGCCAAGTCATTTAAAAAAAAAAAAAAAAAATAATAATAATAACCGCAGGTGAAAAACCGTATCTCACCTTGGCGCAGAATTCAGGACATGCCGCGGGAACGCGAGTCCTAGGACATTTCTTTATCTCTTCTTATTTACACACTAATGGGTTTGTGCATCATCCCTTAAATATTAGCACAGTGATTTTTTTCAATGCAACTTGCGCCACTATATATTTGCAAAAGCCGGCGTCTACGTATTAATCTTATTTTGTGCCATTTTCTTATATGTCTGAGACAGTATTAAGGATTCGGAAAGCAAGTGGGAGAAGCTTATGGCGCAGTAACATTTGCATGTTGGCACAAGTATATGTGTGAATCCTCTAGATTGTAAGCTCTTACGACGAGCAGGGCCCTTATTACCTCGTGTGTCTGTTTGTGCAGCGTTGTCCTTGCTTGTGTGCCATCCTGTTTATGTAATGATCAAATCTCTGTACCCCGCGTTGTACCACGCTGCGGCATATGTTGGTGCTTTACCAATACACGCTAATGATAATAATAATAGTAGGAAGAAATGTGAGGCTTGCGTTACTCTTGGGTAGGGATTTTCCGCACTGTTTTCCTCCATCATGAAAAATGGGGCATACAAAAGTGCTATTCTCACAATTATAGCACAGCAATATGTATCGCCAAAGCAATGCTGTCCATACTTTGTAGATGCAAATGCTTCAGTGCAGACCGACTTCTTCATACACAGACTCCAAAGTCACAAATGTGACACACAAGGGGAAATATTAAGGCATAGTATCTGCAGGCTATGTATAGAAGGACTCACTGGATGTAGTGAGGCATTTTAAAGCTGCCGACCAAGCAATATCCTACGTGTGTTTTTTTTTGTTTTAAATAAATCAGTTTGCACTATGAGAAAATACGTGTAGCATTTTTTTTTAAAAACAACTCTGAATTACTTTTTGAATGTATTATAATGTAACAAGCCTTTTTGGTTTCTATAGCAACCATTTACAAAGTCATACTGACTGCAGAATACTCCTCTGCAGTCATTTAGTGAACACCCCAGCCAAGCCAATAGATCACAGGAGAACAGATTGATCAGAAATTTAGCTAATTACTTATTATGTGGATTATATTGATACACATATTAAAGGGGGGGGGAGAACGACTGCTGTTTTAAACCTCGTTAGCCTCATGTGTGTCTGCTGGTGCTTAAAGGCAGTGGTTGTAGGAGGAGTACCAGACACTCATTTTCTAATGAGATGCAGCATTCCATCCTCTGCCAAGTCTGACAATCTGCATCACTTGTACAATTCTTGTTTAACAAGTTTATTGCAGGGAGCAGATTAAGGCAGACCACAAAAATGAAAAGCTGATTTGAACAGACATAGGCATCGCTTTAAAAAAAGGCACATGAAGTGGGTCATTGTGCAGAAGGGTCAATTAACACGCAGCCCCAATTAGAACTTCCATTAGTCAAATCTTCACAGCATGCAAACTTTAATTCAATAATTAGGCATTTTTGCCTTCAAATTAAAATTCAATAACTGCCAATATTAAGTGGGAAATGCTGGTTTTTTTTTTAGATACCAGTATCACTGATGAACTAAATAATACATATGGAGTATGATTCATATATTTATGATGGATTTCCATAGTATTGAGCAAACTCAGAATAATAATTTAAATGTTCACGCCTTTTTTAAAATATTTTGAATTAACATTTGCTGCCACAGAACAGATTTTTTGGGGATTGCAAAACGTGCACTTAATTATACATCTGTCTCTACCCTTCGTGTTGCTTCAGTAAAAAAGGAAACACACAAAAAGATCGAAATTGAGGTTTATCACTTGAACTAACTGAATAATACAAAATAAAGAGCATCATTCTATATTGCTTGGGTACGTTTATTATGCTAATGTGCATAAATAAACCTTTAAGTCACTGGGGACACCTTGTTTCATTTGGACTAATTCAATATATTAAAACCCTCAGACTTTTGGGCATTAGAAAGACTTGCATTGCCTTTAAAATAATGAGTTTTTTAAATGTATTATTTTCTTTATAAATATTGTTTTTATGTCACAGTTCTTCCAAAAGTAATTTTACATCACTTTCCAGATTTTCTCAGTGTTTTTAATAAGGAAATCACAGCCTTAGAAAAAGAAAAAAAAGCTACATTAGAGACAGCAGCAGTTGCTAAACATCTGGATGGACTTTTCTGCCTCTGATGTTACAACTGGTTTCACTACACTGGTCTGGCTGTACCTACCTGCTAGAAGATCTCAGCTCCAGGAAATCTGATGCATGTAAAAGATCAGAGATCAGCAAGATTCAGTGCAACATGGAACAGATGTTGACAGAGACAAATGACTGGGTTTCAGAGAGCACCTACCCTTAGATTTAACTCCCCTGCTTCATGCAGACCTGGCATTACAGCTTTACAAAAAGTGCACTACATTTTGGGTCATGCATGCAGATTATCAAGGATTTCTAATAGCAACCTTCATGGCTGCAGAAATCACAGCCCTCTTCTCTTACTGATGAGCAAGCTGTCTTTATAGTTCCTTTTTGTGACATCAACTATTAATTATATGACATCTCCTTGATATTACGCAGAGTATTTGATGTATAATTCCCCTCTCCCTCCCCCCCCCCAACAGATTTATTTTGCACTTGACATAAGGGGGCAGTTTTTGTTTTTGTTTTAAGTCTCTCGGTTGCAAACCTGGGGCAAAACTAATGCAAAAATACCGCACCAGATTTATTTAAAAAAGAGAGAGTCCCATTCGTTTAAATGGTAAGGTTTTAAATAAATAAAATCTTGTGCCGTTTTTTTTTTTTGCCTTTGGTTTTGTAGCCCTGGAAACTTTGATTTAAAAAATAATAATGAATATTATAGGGCCACACACACAAAAAAAAAGTGAATTGAACAGAAGAAAGAATGAACCTGGCAGCTGCAGGGTTAAACAAGGCTGCTGATGTAGCTCAGGCATTTGGTACATTTGGCATCAAATGAAGACTTCTGTTTAAATAATTCACCATGCTCTTTGTAGGATTCTTTAACATTAGACCATTTTATTCCTCGTTTATTTATTTAAACCAATGGACTCCTACAATTAACTTATGACACCAGCTGTGCCAAAATAAATTTCCCTGCCTAATGTTCTCACAGGGCTGAGTGGTATCCGAGCCAATGAGCTCTGTCCCTGGGCAGAATAGAACTCACTGCAGGTAAGGCTGACTTCTTTCTGTCTAACTTTGATCATCAAAGCTGCTTTCTCCCCACTCCCAATCACTGCTCCCCACCCATAATCTCTTCAACATACACACATACTGTATATCAACCTCTCATGCAACAAGAGGCAGCCCTGTCAGGGTTTAGCAGAGGGTATTTCAAGTTGCTTCCTACAAACCCCTCATGGTGGAATAAATCAAATTGCACAGCAATGTCCTTACCTAATTTTTTTTTTTAAATCCTGTCTCTAATAGAAATGTGCTGTGCAATATTGTACAGTAAATTCTATTAGATTTCACTTTCAGAGTTTAACATTAATGTTCACTGCTAAAATAAAATATTTATTTTTGTAAATCTATTGATAGCAATAAACCTTGGATATTATTTGCCTAAATAAATGTTCAATACTGTTTCGAAGGAGCCATGTAAAAAGGTATAGACATACAATCTCTGTTATGCACTTCTATCTATATTCTTTCTAAAGCAGCAGAATTAACCGTACACATTACACCATAGTTACAACTTTTGTAAGGCTAATCATTTTTAATTGTATTTAAAGTGGGAGGGTTTTTTTTGCATAAAAGCCAGAATCTAACTTTTTAAATGTTGGATTTTGTCATTTATTTTAACACGAACACTGTTCATTATATTGGAAACTAAACACATATTTATAATCACAAAAGCAGGAAATACATGCAAAAAAATGAAATCATCTTAAATATCTTAAAAGTTGTATAAACAAATCACATGTAAATTATATGATCGATATTTAACACATATTTATACATACTGCCTATTTTATATACATGGGATTGGCTGGGTTTTCCAATAGAAAATATGAAGAAAAAAAAATATTAAAAGTTTTTAATAAGTCGAAAGAAATGAAGGTGGCAGATTTTGAACACTAATATGAGCACTCGTGTTTTAAATAAAGGTGTTACTGAACTCACTGATGTAGGGAAGGTTGACACATTGGCTTGTTAACAAGTTAAAGGAAAACACGTTTGGACTAGCCAAGTACAGAGCATTAAAAAATATTGGCAACATCTCGATAGATACAATAAAATGCAAATGTCACTTTTAATCCTCTAGGAATTTGTAATCTCATTGATAAAAACCGTTTTGTGTGTGTGTGTGTGTGTGTGTGTGTGTGTGTGTGTGTGTGTGTGTGTGTGTGTGTGTGTGTGTGTGTGTGTGTGTGTGTGTGTGTGTGTGTGTGTGTGTGTGTGTGTGTGTGTGTGTGTGTGTGTGTGTGCCGAATAAAAGAACCGTGGGGTTGTACTGAGAGATGAATGATATAAGTGGCTTGACATGAAGGGTCCATATTTTGAGATTCCAAAGTAAAAATAAAAACACATTCTTCAGAAATTGGGTCTGTGTGGAGGGAGGCAGGAACTGTATTGATGTAAGACCCAGATCTGCCAAGACAAATTGACTGCTGAGCCATGTATATACCTAAAAGTTAGTCTGTACAATAACATCTAAGAACAATCTTGAGTAGATGCCAAAGATACTTTTATGAGGTCCCTCCTATGCTTTTAGGTCATGTATGCATGTTGCAGGGTTGTCTAACTATAGGTCTCCTAGAGGTGATTTTTGCCCAGGTTTTTAGCTAAAGTAATCTTAGTGTCAGATGAGAGAGGAAAAGCAAATTCTGAAAGTGATCGTATTAATAACACTACTTTCTTTTGTGACACACATATTTAGTCTGAACAATAGGACATTGAATCTACTCTGTATTGGCACATTCTACTTTTGATCCAGGTCTAACTACATTCAAAAGCATCAAATGCTATAACAAATTGCTTTAGTAAATGAAGACAGTAGGAGACAGCTGCCAGTCCTGTTTGGTTTCATACTGTATATTAGACTGGTAATTAAAAAATACATCTTATTTAGTGCACTTTTGGGTGGAGCTTTGCACAAAACACAATTCATTTTTTCTATGAGGAGTGGAAATACAGCTTTGCAGACAGGTGTGAGGTTGAAAAATGTATTTCTGTTATAGGAATCCTAAAGTGGAAACAAATGAAAGACCTTTATTACATGTTATGTAGAATAATGTATGTTTTATTAACGTTGGTTGTTGAAAGGATTGATCTGCAGCTGTTAACTAATGGGAACAATAGAAGGAGTTTAAGTGAGGCCTATTTACTGTAGGGAAGAACACGCTGTCCAGAATGCTAATTAATGTATACTTTTTAATGTACACCAGCTTTCTAAAGCAGCAAAATACAGGACATGTTAGTTACAGAGTGTGCAGATTAGTGTTTTTGTAAGAGAAAAAAACCTACAGAAAATTGCAGAACAACTTTTTATACATGCACTAAATATACCGTACTGCTGTGAGTTATGGAAAGTGGAGAAGGAATATTTTAGCATTTGAGGAGTCACACATTTGATGCACAAAAAAACACACCCGTGTCATTTATCGCAAGTTGGTTGGTATAATATTGCTTTTTATATTCATATTTGTGAAATGATAAAAAGTGACACAGCTTTATAACTGGTCGACCATCAGGACATGATGTCAATAAATACACAGACAACATTATATATCATTTTATTTATGCAGTGCCACAGTTTACGTAGCGCTTTACAAAATGACAATACCAGGTAAATAAAGCACAAACAGCAGGGATAAGAGCGACAGGTAAATTATAACGTAGGCAAAGGGAGTCTGGAATGGGTGAAACTCATACATGTTTGGGTTTCTGAGATATAAAGCTCTGTGATACTCAGCACGCACTAACATCATAGTTGGGTCTCCACTTTTTCACGCATGCCATCAATATGGAATAATAGGATGTGCTCCTATTTGTCCACTGTTTAATTAGTCCGAATTTTAAATAGCTCAATTTTCCCGGATTTACCAGGCTCAGTTAAGCACTGCCCTCAAGAGCTTACAATCTAATTTCCACCCCTAAAGCGCAAGGATATATATGAAGTAGCATGAGCCCACAACAAGGATCCTGTACTTGGTTCTTCAACGTTACGTATATTTAACATATAATAACATTACAAATAGGATCTATTCATAAGTAAATGCAGGCTCCATAATGAACTATTGTTTGACATCTTGCACGTTTCATTTAAAATCAGAGACAAAACATGAAACACAGACAGAGCCCAGTGCTACATCCATTGACACAAATACACGGTACAGGGCCTATATATATATATATATATATATATATATATATATATATATATATATATATATATATATATATATATATATATATCTTTTGAATAAAATGGTCTTTTAGTTTAACTCTTTGGCCAAAGTGTCATAAGCCCAAGGCTCCATAATGAACTATTGTTTGACATCTTGCACGTTTCATTTACACAGCCTTCTCAACTAAAGATATACTTATACGTAACCAATAACACTTTGCACATTTAGCACATAATCCTTGTTCATATTAAAATAAAATGTGAAATGGATGGTGGAAAACACTTAAAGGACCATTAACTCAAAAAAATCCAAGAGGCTTAACTCTTTTCAGGACTCTGCCACAGGGCCCACATGTTATTATGTTCTTTTTCTGGAGAACCTCTATTACTAATGCAATTTTTATACTTACAATGTAACAATCTGTTGCATTTCAATGCTGTAAGTATCAGAATCTCCATAAGATTCCATTTCCTTTCCACTTGAATCACTTCACGCAATTTTGGTGACTTGGCATTGAGTGTAAGTGTTTCTCCAGGAGTCGAAAACGGCACAATTTAACACGTTTTTAGCAGTGTTAAAGCAACAGCAAATGCATTACTAAGATCTCTCACCAGAACCCCTCCCCCACCCCCCCCCCCCCCACCCCCAGAGATAGACATTTCATTTTCAGGTAGCTCCGGGGGAGGCACTGGGAGACAAGAGATGGGGCAGGGAGAGGGTTTTTAAAAAATAATTAAATCTGCAATGTGACATGCTTAATCCACACACATACTGTAGCACACTTTAGTGTTCTTTTTGTGTGTTTCTGCATCAAAATGAAGAAACTATTACACAGCGCCTTAGTTAGAGGAGCTTACGCCAGGTCAGAATTGGGGAACAATTTTTGCACTCGTAAAATGATATAAAACCGACTTGATGCCACATTTTATACATCTCATTATAAAATGGGTGTCTCTGGTAACTTCTCCTTTAACCACTTCCCATGGAACGCGAGCGGACGCTCACGGGGCAATTGACACGAAAACGGATGTTATGGGGTCTATTTATCAAAGTCTCCTGTCTGCAAACCTGTACAAAGCTTACCGAGGAACAACGTTCCCAATGAAACAAATTATCCTGATTGATGGCTGTCGACGCGTGTTTAAAATATTACTATTAGGGGGATATGTACGAAAGGGAAGAAAAATGTGAAATCCTTGAAAACAGACTAAAAATCCTAGCACTTGTGCAGCCGCCGACCAGCATGAGTGAAGCTGCTTTTAATGCGCTGATTTCTGCGTTTACGTGGCGTGTGTTAAGTAACGGTCTTAGCAACATTAAGTTATTTATATCATGAAAAGGGGGCGTGTTTGGGGGCGTCTCTACAATTTTGCCATCCCAGCAATTTAAAAAACAACAAAGTAAATAGTTACATAAATAATTAAAGTTCACACCTATTATTATCAGCACGTTTTGTTGGCCGCCCCTCACAGATGGTGATATTGGGTCATTATGCTCCAATGTGTTAGATTAGCCCCATACATTCCTGGCAACAAATAAAGGTAGGATTGCATTTATTAGTTGAAACAACAAATAAAAATATCACTAGTGAGCACTTTCACATGTCTCAGACAGGTCTGCTACCCTGTCTTCCCCCCAATTATCACTTAGCATACAATGCAGCCAGGAATTCTGGGAAACGACATGCAAATAAGCAGAGCGTGTCACCTTTTGCTCGTTATCCATTTTAACATGGACTTTTTGGGCTTACATTGTACCTGCCGCATTACCAACTTTTCAGCACAGCCTGGGATAAAGTGCAGAGCCATAAACCTACTCACAGACAGCTTTTTTGACATTTTGGATCCATCAGTGTGAGGCGGGTTATACTGGCTTGGTAATGTGAAGCTCAGATGGGTTTCAACCGCACATTGTATAAGTTACGGTGTGTAAAAAAGTGACACTAACCCTGCACCGTACAGTGTACTGCAAATAAAATCATCACTTGGGATATATCACTTAGTTTAACCATAAATTAGAGACAAACGCACTGCTTATGCTTTTTACCAAACAAGCAAGCGTCAGCGGGTAGGTGAGAACTTTAAAACAGCGATTATGTACGGAAAAAAAAAAACCTAAGTCTTACTTTTTGGCAGAAAAGGTTAATTGCCTCATTATATTCATAGTCCACTATGTCGCCCGTCTACAGCAATAGGGGAAAGCTGGTGCAAAAAGCAGAACCAGAATGATCAAAGAAAATAAATTCCTCCCTTGGGTTCGTGAGGGGCACGTTGGGTGGTTCCTGGGAGGGTCGGAGGGGCGGAGACCAGCCCTGTCCCCCCACACTCCAACCCTCCCCCCTGCACTCCAACCCTCCCCCCGCTACATAATACCAAATATCATTACCTGTATGACATTGCAATGCATTAAAACGACTATTGTACCTCTTCCCTTTTTCTTTTCTGCACCCCACTAAATATGCTGAAAAAGAAACAGTTACAAATAAAAAGAAAAGAAATTCCATTGGCAGCAATGTTTCCTTTCGGAGATAAATCTGTAGTTGGGTTTGCATCAATTGCGTAGCTTTCAGACTTTGATAAATAGAAACTCGAAGTGGTGTGTAGGGCATGTTTAAAAAACAGTTGTACATCCTGATGTTTTCCCTATTATTTCTTAAGCCACATGGTGGCCATTTGCACCAATATTGTTTTAAGAATTGAGCAATTAAAACAGTCCTGCTCATGTGATGTGCTTTTCATAGGGTGCCTTTCCCTGTAACCAATGGAAAATATCTTTTTATACTTTTATTTCAAATGCTGAATCCGAAATACTCACGTGGGCTTAAATTTCTACTCGTGGGCTAAAAAAAACATTCGTTTTTTTTTGTGTTAAGGTTCCTAAATCCCCTTGATCAGACAGCAAAAGTTTCCATTAAGCACATAGATTATTTGCCGTGACTATTTTCGGAAATATATGGGTTTTATACTTTAAGGCAGAAAGTAGAAAAAATGCAATCTGTTTGAAACTGAGCGATGGGTTTTAGTATCATCGTCAATTTTATTTGTCTGGCTGCATACAGGTATTAGTTATAGTGTCACTGACACCTTCTGTTATAGGGGTGGGTCTCACCTCCCTAATTCTATTTTACATGAAACTTTTTTTCATTTACAAATATCATATTGGATCCCCATCATTTGTACAATCAATTCTGTGCACCGTGTGCGGGCAGGGGGCGAGGGGTTAAGTGATTATATAAATTTTGCAGATAAAGAGAAGATTATGCAGATTATTAGGACCTCAAATCGCATATTAAAATAGAGCGACACATAATAATGGAAGAAACAGTTAATACGGTATTCACCTTGGCTCTTACCTATAGCAACGTTCTACGGCTAGGTCCTCGCTGCCTGCTGCAGCTCGCGCTGTGCAATGGTATCCCCCTGAGGAAGGTTTTCCCATTTTGGAGGACCGAAACGTTGGGTTTCTTGATGTACCACTATTTTCACCAATACACTTTGTGAAGTTTTCTACAATTGAGTGCTGTCTCTTGCTTTACCAGACCTTGGAACGGTAACGTATGTCTATATTATCCATATGGGGCAAGCACCTACAGCCTATCAGCACCTAAGTAGTGCCAACTGTACTATTTGTCTATATATATATATATATATATATATATATATATATATATATATATATATAATTATTATTATTATTTATTTATTTATTTTTTTAAGTCCAAGAAAGAGGCATTGCATAGGCTGTATAATATAATGTTACTGACTTAGGGCCATATTTATTCTGCAGGACACCTCCTGGCCCATTCCAGTGAACTTTGATAAGTCTGGAATGTGTCTTATCGATTAGCATGCGGCCCAGTGTGTACACAGCAGCCAGCTTCTTTGTTCCCTCTGGTGGAATACGGTGGGATATTCTGTGATATCACTGCCACTGAATCTTATGGAAACTCCGTTATATAGGGAGTTATGTTGTGTTATCACTAGAAAGAATGAGGCTGCCTACACTTTAATATGAGAATCTGCCAGCATTTTGCTCCCCCTGAAGAGAATTCATTTCCAGTACGATGGGCAATGGATACAAAATGGGGCGGGGAAACTTTGCAGAGGACTGTCTGTATATGTGTCAAACACAAATAGACAAAATGGAACCTGATGAAAAGCCCATTTGGACCTGAAACGTTGCACTCTCCACTGTTCCTGCAATAAAGGGAAGACACTGTATTAAGAGTTTTGTGAGTAGAGCTCTGTTTTGTATCTCCTCTCCAGTATGAGAGGTATAACTAGGAACAGCTGCTGTCAGGTGCCGGATTCTGTGCACCATGGTAAGGAGGAGAATTGGTTCAAGGAAGCTGGGGCCATAATGCTTATTTTTGTATGTGATGCAAGGAAATGTACAAAATGTATTAAAGAAAAAAAAAACATTTCTGTTAATGTGATAGTTTTTCTTGGATAAGCTTTCTGTTACTAATCCATGACTGTCAAAGTCTTTTCATTGGCTTCACATACCTATTCAAATCGGTCCCACTAAGGGGGTGTGACGAGGAGGAAAGGGTTAATACCTGATTTGCCATGCATTACTGTTGTTGCCCTGTCCCCGCCATTTTTATTCCCCATTTGCAGGCCATTCCCTGTCTGCGAGGGTAAAAGACAAGATGCACTGCTTGCCATACCCTCTAACCGACACATGATGGCAGATCTTAAATGTAAGGCAGGAGGTATTTTTTTGTAAGTCCAAGCAGGAATTACTTGGACATCCATCTGTGATATGGGTGAATGAGCTGGGGCTTTTTTTATGACCAAGCCTCAAAGGGCTGTAGTTATTTTTATGATGGAGCCTCAAAAGGCTCTCACAGATTTAGAGTCCCCCTGTCTAAAAGAGTGTCAATTATGAAAAGACCCAGAGACCCATAATGTATACAATACTGGCATACTGATTTACAGCAGATGTCAGACTGGTGACACCTTTGAGTCAGAAACCAGACACAGTGGCACCAAGTTATGGGTGTAGCCCAGGTATGCTAAGTGGCATGGGCATCAACCTGACCCATGCGCCCTGCCCACTGGACAGCCCTTTTGACCGGTCTTATGAACTGTGGGTAACATGGCTATTCATGGTTTTTTTTGTTCCCACGAGGGGATTGGATCCACATGTTAAAGATAGCTTTGGGCTGTCTATAACTGTGGCTCCTCAAGTATCCCCAGGGTGATTCCTGAATTTTAATCCATGATGTAAAGATGCAAGACTTTGTTCCAGTACAGCAGCAACCAGTCCAGGAGTGAAGGGGTTAATAACCACATAACCACAGGACTTTTAAAACCAAGGCTGCATTTCTTGCGCTTGCAAGCAGGGGACAATTTCTTTTGTTTCAAAGGACAATTTCTTTCATTCCCTTATTCCAGTAAGTGTTGTTTTCAAGTGTATTCTGCAGATGTCGTGTGTTTGTCTATTAAGGAAATAAATCACAATTTATTTTGCAACTTGTTCTGTTCAAGTACCCAGAATTATAAATGTGTTGATAAAAGTTGGTGTCATCGTGACAGGGGGTCTCTGGGTAATAGTCTCAATAATGCACAGACTGGTGGGAAAAACACCAGACTGACAGCAGAAGGATTATGTGACCAATTTTTGCATCAGTTTTGCTGTAATAAAACTCTCATACAAATTAGCTTTACTTTTGCTTTTGATAATGATCCTATATTTCACTGCACAGTCATCCAGTGCCTTTCCATGTTTACAGAATACTGACATAAAATAATAGGGGTACATACATAAGGATGTAAATGGCATTTTTGCCATAACGTTGATACTTAGAGAGGCATATTGTGCCTCTGAGCCTCAATGTATTAAGATCATTTTCACTTCACACCTTTTGTCCCATGCACATTGGATTTGGGAGGGATTATGGGAGTACTAAGCAGATGCAAATATTAGAATGGGATCAAACATTTGGAATTTGGGTGTGTTCATGGGGGTATTTGAAGGGCACTCTGAAAGGTGTGTTAGTGGGGGTGATTGGCCATCCCTTTTTCTCCATGCCAATGATAAGGTAACCAGGTCTAATCCCCCACCAGCTATCTGCACTGGCTATTTTTTTGTCTGTAGCTGGGGTCAAAGTTTTTATCTGTAACGGTGTTTCCCCACCCTATTCTGCCATTACCAGGTGTGTGGTGCATGCTACCTGTAGGTTCACAAGAGGCTGAGGTGTCCGCCGATGGTTGGGGGGACTGCAGAACAGGCTTCTGGGGTACATACCTGACATTTAGCTCATGGTACTCAGCGCCTCCATCTGCTATAGGCTCCAGATGTATGGAGGTAATCTCCCACAGTAGAATGGTTTCCTCTCCCCCCAGAAAGATTACACACCAGGCAGGAAGTATATGAAACAGGAACAGGTTTATTCTCTTCTGCTCCCAGCGCAGTCACTTGGCAAATCTGCCCAATGCAGTCACAGCTCTGGTCTCAAACTTCAGATGTCCCTGGACCTGCACTATGGGTCAAGGGCCCCCGCAGCAGTCCTAGCTCTTCCCCATCCCTCTAATAGAACCAGAGGTATAGGTAATCACTCACTCCCCCGAATGGAAGGAAACCTGGGCCTGCCAGTGCACAGCAGCCTGGTTGTGACACATTGTCTCTCTCAATGGTAGAGACCAACTAACTATAATTTAGGATGCAACCCCCTTAAGCACAGCAGGGGGAGGGTACCAGGCCTGAAGCCAGGATTGGGCAACCTCAGACCTGATCCCACCTCCTCCCCTGTCCCTCAAGAGTACTGCCTTGAGTGGGGAAAACCCATGATTGATCCCAACACCGCCTGTTGTTACCAGGACTGATATGTCAGAACAGGGAAATTAATAGCCACACCCAGCCATAGCTACATACATTTTGAACCAGGGAGTACCCCATAGTTCAGAAGTACCCAACTCCAGTCCGCAAGGACCTCTAACAGTGCAGGCTTTAAGGATACCCCTGCTTGAGCACAGGTGGTTCTGTCAAAATGATTGGGCCACCTGTGCTAATGAGAGGATATCCTTAAACCTGCATGGTTAGTGGTCCTTGAGGACTGAACTTGGGAACCTCTGCAAGTTGATCCATAAGCTCCCAGCATTGAGAGAGGGGAATATTTCTTCCCAGACAGAAAATATCTTCTTTGTCGTGATTTATCCGGGGCAGCCAATAGAAAGCTTTGACAAGAGTTCTGTTGTTGACCCACCTGCCATGTTTGTAGTTTTTGGGTGTCAAACACCAGCACACAAAAAACCCTATAAATATATCAGGAACAAGGCAATCCCCAGCCATCGGGGACCACAGATCAGTTCCTGGCGATAGGCACGCTTTAAAAAAAATAAATGTTTAGAAGGTGATTGCTGAACGAGCCACATGAGCTGAATGAGGGGACGCCCTTACAGAGAGGCCTCATACAATCCAGGAGGAGCATATATGGGAAACAAACAAGAAGAAAACAGTGCAAAATTTAAGTGTAGATGTATTGACAATGGGGTAAATAATAAGGTGTAGTCTTGGCTCTGATGGTATGCCTACTCACAAGATGTCAGAGGTAAAAATGCGTTTAGCAGATAGGGCTGCTACCCATAAGGTATTCGTGGTGTGTGGATCTCCCTCGAGGCTCGTCTCGTCAGTGGGATGGTAGTGTATATAAAAAAGGGAAAGAGCACTACATAGCGCGATCAGGTGGATAATAAACTTTATATAAAAAACAGGTATAAAAATGCGCACTTACAATGTGCTAGATTAAAACAAGCGTTTTTCATAATATATGTGTGTAGTGGGTTCACCGCAGCTGTCACCGCCTCCCCTGGATACTCCAAGTCTCCTTCTCCTGCAGTGTGAGATCGCAGCTCCTCTCTTTGTGTCCTTCTGTGCGTCTGACGTCACGGCTCTGAGGTTTGGGAAACTACGGGTCGCCCACTAGTCCAAAAAGCACCACTCTACGCGTTTCGCCCAGTCTAGATAGACTGCATCCGGCTTCGTCGGGAGAGAGGCCGGCAGCTAATGGTACTGCAATGCTTTACAGACCCCTCCAGCAGGGAAGTGGACAGGACAAAGGGATGGGATGTAAAAATAAAGGCAGTAAAGACCACCCTAGATTTAAGCTATTGTTAGCAACAAATAAAAAAACACCACTTGTGAGCACATTCACATGTCTCAGACAGGTCTGCAACCCTGTCTTTCCTCATTATCGCTTAGCATACAATGCTTCCACTGCAGCTAGGGATTCTGGGTAATGACATGCAACTAAGCACACAGTGTCACCTTTTGCTTCTAGTCCATTTTAACATGAAACCCTATAAAGTTATGCCTGCCGCATTAGGTTAACAAACATTTTCAGGTGAGTGTAACTGAGTTGCATGACTGAGGGCACTTTATTCTATCCCATCTTAACGATATGCTGCGTAGCTGTATTGCCAATTTAATTAAATCTGCTTATTTTTATTGCTCTGAGCATGAGAAGCTGTTCTCTGCCAAGAGCCAATTTTTTTGTCAATACCCAGTAAAACCTATAATTAGACAGACATAAAGATATTGTAATACCAGGGTTTTCAAGACCACAAAAGCCCCTTCTTCAGATTTTGATTTTGGACTCCCCATCTAATACAAATAAAGCCTGTTATTTGTGAAATACAATGTTACTGTTGATACAGACCAGTCCTTTGGTGTTTGTGTTTATATTACTTTGAATTTGAATTCCTCTTAAAATGGCCAGAGGTTTGGGACTGGATAGGTTCTCGGGAGTAGCTGTTATTAGCAACAATGACAGATTAATTGACCGTCACTGCTTCCAGGTGTGTGACACACTCTGGGGTCAGGGAGTGCACTAGAGGTCCATGTGTATTCAATCAGCATTATAAGGGATTGCAACGTGCTCGTTATTGGATTTTATTGGATTGCTGATCATTTAAATAAACTGATCTAGCATTCCTGTCCACATTTCAGAAGTGAATATCAACCATTTCCTTTGGAGGAACTGGTTCACGCATATATATATATATATATATATATATATATATATATATATATATATATATGGAGATATAGCAATACAAAGACAAGTGTGTTTAGCACAACTGCTCCATTTTTGCTTAGTTGCATCTTAACTAAGAAGCTTGTTTACAAAATGTTTTCAATCTGGTGCAGATTGTTGTGATGGGCGGTTTATGCCACCTGAGATCTATTGCATATTTTTTTGTGTTAGTAGAAATGGAGCAAGATACAGTAGGTACAACATTTGATGCATCTTATTGTAATGTCAGAACCTGATAACTCCTTGTAACAGGGGCACGTCGGTTAGCAACAGCTGGAGGTGTTGGGTGTCGGCCGGGTAATGGGTAACCCCTGTCTGGAGGAAGGCAGGACTACTAACGAGCCCACCTGCAGGAAGGGTGTAAAAGGCAGGGAAGGGACGTGTTTGCCTCTCTCCTCTGGTCTGTGTATAGTCCACGTATTTGTCCTTGCTGCATAGGGACACCAGGGCATGCAGGGCATATGTACATGTCCTTGATGCATAGGGTCACCATGGTGTGCAGGGCATATGTATGTGTCCTTGGTGCATAGGGACACCAGATATCTATGTAGACGTATATGGATTTTTATACGCTGGGAAAGTTGAGCTTTGGCTAGGAAAAGCCTGTATTTCATGTTGCTGAAACTTTGACTGAATAAAAGCCTATGTTATTTTCCCAAAAGTAAGTCTCCTGTCTACACTCCTCATGTTGACAGTCTTTGAATCCCAAACTAGTGCACATGGGGCAAAAAAGGAATCAAGTGCCCTTATACATTGATGTAAAGAGGCACACAATGAAAATGTCTTTCTTTCATACATATTTGCCCCGAAAATTGTCTTGGTACGTCAACCTCAAAGTACTGTTCTTAATACACGCCAATATTTCAGGGATTACCGATCAATGTCTCCCAGCAGCAAAACTGGAGCTAGAAATTTCCACCAGATTTACTAAAGAAAAGGAGGCCAGGATAGGACCTAAGGCAATGGGAGGAGCTGGATGCGTCTAGAGCTGGGCAACTTCCTGACCCTACAAATCAAAGAGAGGATTCCTGTCTCATTATAGTTGGCTGAGTCGAATGATGATGGCGAGACGACCTTCCCTCCCCCCTCGTCAACCCATTTTAGATCTCCCCCCCCCATATATATTAAAACTAGTTTTGGGCAGAGTGGTTGCGCCTCATCCCTCTTCCCCCATGACGGTTCTTCCCCGGCCGCAAAGGGGGCGTGCGGGGGAGGGGGAGAGGGCGGACTGTATATCTAATCCCTCCCAATGTTTGTGTATTTTTATACGTTGTATTATTCAAGTATATTATGTTACATTAATTTGATTTTCCCCTGTCTCTTTATTCTGTACCCCAAACGAGAAAAGTTGAATAAAAAATTTGTGATAAAAAAAGAAAAGGAGGCCAGTCAAATCAATAGTGTGTTTTTTCCAAGAGAAACCTGGTGCATTACTCACACAAATACAGAATATAACTTACCAGGATGAGTTCTGCACCTCACAAGGCCCCAGTCTCGCTTTACTTTGTCCCACATTTGCACCTCGGAGACTTCGATAAATAGACCCCTTCATCTGGATTTAATTTCATAGTCGAAAAGATGACTATTCTTCAATCACACTAATGAAAAACAAGACGCAAATGTCTATGGGGTCTTCGTATCAAGGCAATTTTGGTGCGAAACTGCATTTTCATCCTGCACCTACTGTATGTATCAACGTATTTTGCTCAGATTTTGCCCCATCTGCCGAAGCATGCCACTTAGGAGGTGTCAGTCAGAGGAGTTGCATGGTGAAGAGATTATAATGAGATGTATCACATTCTGGGCCTTTGTGTCATTCTCTTTCCCTTTTATTTGCCCAAGAAAATGTGCCACATCTGAAGAGACATAAACCTAAAATCCTGTGTCAGATACCAGAAACTATTGTTGCATACAGTATGCCACAACTCCTCCAAAAAACAGAGCCGTGCATCAAAACATTATTTTCTCTATGTTGATACATAAACCCCTGTCTGTTATACAGTTTTTTTCCCCATGAGCTTTCATAGATTTTGTATACAGGGTAATCTAACATTTTCAGCACTGGAGAAGCCATCAAAGAAGCCCAATAAGAGTTGTAGGTTTTGGGTTCCTCCTTTGTTTTCATTGATCAAATCAATGGACTCTGATCTCCAGAAGGCCCAAGAATACCAATGATCCAAATACATGGATAAATAGGACTTTTATTTGTATGTGACTGAAACTAGTCTCACGTAGACGTCTTTGTTTTGTCTACTAGTTGAGAGGTAATTAAATAATTCATTGAAAAAAAAGGAGGGATATTGTGCACTACAAACAAAATGGTTGAAAAAATGTGAAATTGTTAAATGAAAGGATTATAAATCCTAATAAAAAAGTAAGTGAATCTAAAAACAACAAAACTAAAAAGATGACCTAATGGCAAAAAAAGATAACAGTGAAGAAACAATATTAAACTGTACATTTGGGCATGAAAAGTCCATGAATATATAAAGTTCCTAGGAAGGCTGAATTTCTTATCTTGAGAGAGGTTCCAAACAGTCCTCTGATCTTGTTTGTTTCCGGCGTGTGCAGTTCTGCATTGGAGCTTTCCACTCCTCGTTCAGCACGTGTAGAAAACAAGAAAGTGCAGAGAACACCCACAGCGTTATCCAATTTAATGAAAAAGCACAAAAAAATTTTTTTTTTAAAACGTGGTATCAAACTCACAAAGTTTCTGATAAAAAATAGCTTTCTCACTTTTTGGGGGAAGTGTGGTGGCCGCCGATACATCTTGCGATGTCCTTCTTTCTCTCTGCGCTGGCCGGTCTGTGCTCGAGCGCTGCAGTTGCCTCGGTGATGTCACTGGCTGTGCGCTCTGTCCCGGTAGTTTGTTTAAGGAGGCGGGAAGAGTGACCAAATTTCCTCCACAGTTCTTGGTGTTTAGCCAAAGTGAATAGCCCTACGCGTTTCGTGATTGTTATCACTTCATCAAGGGAATATTTTGTCTGTGATACTGTTAGCAATTTATAGTTTTAGAATTAGTTTTAGAATCATCAACTTAATTAAGAGAATATGGGAACACTTTGCATGTTTTGTATTGCATCAAGATTTGTTACAGAAAAAAAGATGAATATATATATATATTTATACATGTATTTACATATATCTATGTGGAGGAGCAAAATCCCAGAATTAATTAGGGATATATATTGTTAATAATTAGGATATTTTAGCTAATACAGAAAGCTACATATATTAGTATTCATATAGTTACTATAAGGCTTCTCCACATAGAGAAGAAATGTAATATGAAACAGACATTGTTTTATATTCATTATTTTCATACATATCATGTAATATAAGAGGTTATGTTTCTCTAAATAATCTGAATCTGAGACAGTGTTACCATATGCCTTTAAGACAGATATTAGTACCCAAATAAGTGACTGGATTGGGCTATTGGAATAATCCAAAAACAGAAAATTGAATATACAGGTATGTAACAAAAACACGAGAGAAAAGGGTGAACACAGGAAAGAATGCTTATAGAAATACATATGATAAAAAGTTAGAATAATATTTTTAAGACCACTTCCTTTAAAATATTAAGTGGAATTAAGTACATATATAAAAAAAATATACATTAAATTAATTATGCATAATAATTAATAAATAAATAAAAAATAAAAATGATAAAATAAAAATAAAATTATAATAATAATAAATAAAAATATTTATGTGGTGAAAGTCACGGCCAATAAAATGATTTTTTCCTAAAAAACGTCTCCACACCTTCCTGCCCATTCACCAAAAACGGCCATAAAGGGTCATATTTACTCAGGAATTTATATTATGGAGTCGCACTGCTCATTAAACATTGCCCACTTTGTTTTTTATATTAAATGTAATATAAATGATATATATAAAATAGTTTACGTTAAGTTTTTCCCATTGTTTAACTTTCTTAACAAATCCTGACACTGGTGATAGTTTCAGGCTGGCTAGGACCTACGGTAGCTAAGTAGACCTCAGTGTAAGCAATGGCACATTTGGCCATATTTACTAAGCAGCGTTCGGCCACAAGGCTAGATCTGGCACTGGAAGACACCTTACCATCCACTCAAGTGGCAGCAAGGTGTCTTCCAGCGATGGAAGGTGTCTCATGGCAGAAGACTGCTTAGTAGATATGGGGTCATACTCTCTGAATAAATACTCCGTACCTAAATATTCAGAGCCCGCTAAGGTATTTAGCGCAGTGGTCGAAGAGCAATGGTACACACCCGCATTATTAGTATTTTGTTATTTACACTCTTCCAGTCTCTCTTTATTTTTTATATGGAATTTATTTTAGAAAGATGCTATCATTTTCTGTATTTATAGCCTAAATATATCAATCTTCCTAAAATACGGTCCTGAGAGCTTTGCCACAATGTTTAGTGCATTTTAATGTGTTTACCTGTAGCATCGGATTACACCTTTTTAGAGCCACATTGTGTAGCCATATTGTATTCAGCCGTAATGCACTGTGTGGGTCTTAGAGAGAGAAAGAATAGGGGGAGCAAAAGGGTTTAGAGCATATTAACCAGCAATAACAATCTTAATACAGGTCACTGTCTCTGGAGTGTCAATATAGATGATAAATCAATACTCACACGGCCCTGTGTGAGCAAAGTTGCATAGGGGTGTCTTGATTTTGGGGGTCTGGTCTGTCCACGTAGTTAGTGGGGTTAAGGGTATACATAAGTGAAGCAATAACCATAAACACTTACACGGCCATGTGTAAGCACAGTTGTTGAAAGGTATCTGTGGTATACACCTAGATTGCCCGTCCAAAGTAATCCCAGGGGTGCTGTGCACGCTGCTGCTGCTGGCAGGCAGGGGGTTAAATACGGGTCTCCGTCACGGTTCTCCCGTCCTGGGGTTCTTTCCCTCCCCGTTTCAGCAAGGGTAGTGAGTGAGGCAAAATTACAGTGTGATATCAGCAATGATCTTTAAAAACGTAAACGTTTATTAAACATTGAATATTGAATCACAACAAATGCACTCACATAAAATAACACTGTCCCGGCGTGCTCCCGTGGCTGTGGTTCGCAGATGTTCCTGGCCGCACTCTCCTCCGCGTCCGGAGTCGGAATAGATGGCGGTTCCTGGCGCGGCTGTGTCTGCAACTGCTTCCACCAGCTACGGAAGCCCCAATAGTTCAAAAGTCTTCACCGAAATAGAGCTACGCGTTTCGCCGTGTAAAACGGCTTCCTCAGGCTCAAAATGTGGTTTGAAGGGGGTCAGTATGGTTTATATAGACCCATGTTGATTGATACTGTTAACAGTTTAATGTTTATTAGATTTATATTTAGCATTTGTCAATGCAGTGTCCTTTCAATGCTACTAATGCCCAATAAATAAACCGAGGGGCTACTATTTCTAAAAGCACAGATACTCATTAATTAAAAGGGTTAAATCAATACAATTGTGTCAATGTTTGATCTCTAATTAAAACTCCTAGTTAAGTGGCTGTTCTAGAAGGTTCACAGAGGCTGTTATCTCTGTAGTGTTTCCTTCATGATCTAAAGTGCAATATATATTCTTACCTATCAGCATAACATTTTCCAAATTTTAATACATTACAATTCATCAAAAAATACAGTATGGTCATAACATAAAAACCTAATACATTGCAAAAACACATTTTAATCACTGATATAGTTATAATCTAATTTTCCTAAAAATACAATGTAACACTCAATCTAAAAATGAATAAGTTTTTACTTCTGAGCATAAAATCCGATTAAATTAAAAATTAAAAATTATTTTTTTTTTGGCAATTGACAGTTTTCCTTATATCTAGAAGAAAGATAAAAAAGGAAAGAAAAAAAAAAGGAGATAAAAAAGATAAAAAAGAGATAAAAAGGGAGTCAGAAACAATAGTAATATGTTTAAGTACTAATCTCAAAATCCCTTATATGTTAGAGGCAGGTTTTTGATTAAAGGAGAAAGCCCAAGGGTGGCATATACAGAGATGGGGTTCTGCTCTGTTTTACACAAATGCTGCGATATCTAAATCAACATTCAGGCCGTTGGGAGCTAGGGTTTTTAGTTGGTATATCCAAAACGTCTCCCTTTGTCGGAGACGCCGGAGTCTGTCCCCCCCCCTCCAGTTCTCTAAAACCAATTCTATTCCCCTGTAAGTTAGTCCAGAGGGATCACCTCCATGTATCTGGCCAAAATGCAAGGGGACGCTGTGGGTTGTTACTCCTCTTCTAATATTGCCTATGTGCTCCAGTATGCGGACCCTTAGACTTCTCGTGGTCCGGCCCACATACTGGAGACCACACGGGCATTCCAACAAATAAACAACAAAAATGGTTTTACAATTGATAAATTGTTTTGTTTTAAAACATTTCTTTGTTATTTTTGATGTAAAGTTTATTTTTTCGCGCGATGCATGTTTGCATGCCTTGCAACTGGAACAGTTGAAAAAACCTACCGGTTTCGGCAGCCAATTGTTGCCTTGTCCTACATCCTCCCTTCTAAATACACTTGGTACTAGTTCCATTTTTATATTATTGGCTCGTTTAAAGATCACCCGTGGGGCTTCCGGAAGGTATTCCTGTAGCACTACATCTCTACGTAAAATGTGCCAATGTTTCTTTAAAATTTTAGTGATTTTACCTGCTTCGCTATTATAGCGTGTCACAAAGGGTACCATAAGTTCCTTATTTACTTGTTTAGTCTTAGGTTTTAACAGTTCCTCCCTTGGTAATTCTAATGTCCTTAAAAAAGCTTTCTCTAAAATCTCTGGTTCGTAGTTTCTTTCCTTAAATTTTCTCTTTAGATGGGTAGCTTGTTCCCTAAATACCTCATCCTCGGTGCAATTCCTCCTAATCCGGCGCAGTTGACCATAAGGTATATTCCTCAACCATTTTGGATGGTGACAGCTATTGTTTAAAATAAAATTGTTCGCATCGACCTCCTTAAAATATGTTTTCGTTTTGATCCTTGTGTCCTCGATATATATCGTCAAATCCAGGAAGTTGATACTGGTTTGGCTGATCTCAGACGTGAAAATCAAATTCACCCTGTTGTTGTTGATGTAGCTCAAAAAGAGGGTCAGATCCTCTCTGCTCCCATGCCAAATGAAGATCACATCATCGATGTATCTTCTCCAAAGGACTAGGTTTGCTCCAAACGGGTTACCCGACCAAATGTTGTTCTCTTCCCAATGCGCCATAAAAATGTTGGCGTAGCTTGGAGCAAACCTAGTCCCCATGGCAGTACCGCATTTTTGTAGGAACATGGAGCCATCAAACCAAAAGAGGTTATGTTTTAGGATGAACTCAATCCCATCCATCAAGAATGTTTTTTGCTCTTGTGGAATCAGCAAATCTCCCTCTAGGGCAACCCTAACTGCCTCACAGCCATCCTCATGTCTAATTGAGGTGTACAGTGAGGACACGTCACAGGTTACCAATAGATATTCTTCCTGCCACTCAATTTCTGATAGAACCCCTAAGACCTGTAAGGTATCCCTTAGGTATGATCTAGCACTAGTGGCATATTTTTGGAGATATAGATCGACATATTCGGAAAAATTTTGTGTCAGCGACCCAATCCCCGAAATGATTGGTCTTCCTGGTGGTTTTAGGCGATCTTTATGAATCTTGGGTAAGAAGTAGAACACTGCCTTAACTGGTTGGCACTTAAGTAGATATGAGTATTCCTTCTCACCCAAGACTCCTACCTCTTTGGCTTCATTAAGTATGTTTGTCAGCTCTTCCTGATACAATTTCGATGGGTCTAACTTTAATTTTTCATACGTTAATCCGTCGCTTAGGATGCGCTGTGATTCTGTAAGGTAGTAACTCGTATCCATTATTACCACCCCTCCTCCTTTGTCAGCCGGTTTTATGGTAATGCTTTTATCATCTGCTAGTGTTTTTAAGGCTTCCCTCTCCTCCTTATTCAGATTATCATGCTGCCTATTCTTCTTATTTGTCAGTTTTTCAAAGTCATCCATTACAAGTTGGTTGAAGACTTCCAAAAACTGGCCCTTGCAGTGACTCGGATAGAAACTTGACCTATTTTTTAAACTTGAGTGGACAAATCTGTCAGGTATATTTTGGCTGTCCTCTATCTCTGGAACAACCACTAGATCCTGACTTCTCTGTTGAGGTGCCAAAGTTTTATTTATAAAAAAGCGTTTTACAGTTAGTTGTCGTAAGTATTTTTGTGCATCCACAAATAGATCGAAGCCACTTGGGCCTCTGGAGGGGGCAAAATTTAAGCCCTTTGCTAAGACTTTTTCTTGGGATTCAGTTAAAATTTTTGAGCTAAGGTTAAAAATGCTACTTAACGATTCGCCCTTTTGCTGCTGGCCTCCCCTTCCTCCCCTTTTCCCTCTCTGCTTCTTTTTCTTCCTTTCCCCTCTGCTGTTCCTGATATCCCGGGATCGTCTAGGATTGAGAACTTGTTCTGCTTTGGGATCGGGGACTTCAATGCCTGGTCTAAAAAAGACACCCCTATTTTGCTCCTTTCTGCTCTTTCCCAAATGGGACTTCTCTGCGGGGCATGGTCATGCCTTGTGTCTCTATGGTCCTCTCTTTCCCTCCTATTCTCATGTCTTTCCCTAGATCTCTCCTCCCTTGATCTCCTTGGGGATCTTTCTCGTCTTGGTGATCGATCCCACCTTGGTGATCTTTCCCTCCTTTCTCGCCATTCAGTCCTGTAGTATCTATTATCTCGTGTATAGTTTGAGTTATAGTCCCCTCTCCTGTTGTAATGTGTGGGGTGTCTCTGCTCTGCCCCCCTTGCATATCCCCTATCATGCCTGGCATAGCTCTCAGGATGATAACTCTTGGTGGGATTGGGGTCTCTACCTCCATCTCTATTATATGGTTTTTGTCCCTTTCCACTCATATTCCCTTTCTTTTCTACTTCTTCTAATTTTTTCAGAGGTGGGTTATTAGTGGTCTTAACCGGACTCTTCTTCCTAGGACTCTTTTTCTCAACTGGCTGGCTAAGCGAAGTTTTCCTTTCTTTCCCTGAGGTAGAATTGCTTCTATCCCTATTCTTCTGCTCCCTTGTTACAGATTTGTCCCATTTCCTTTGTTTACCATCTCTGTAATCCTCCTCATCTCTTACAAACTTTTTATTCTTATTGACAAGTATGCTCCTCTCCAAGGTGTCTAATTCCTTTGAGAGTTTCCCATTTAAAGTGTTGAAGGAGGGACACTCCATAAGTGGTTGTAGGGTGGTCTTAATCTGGTTAATTTCAAGGTCAAGGTTCTGTAACGTTATTTCATGATGTCAGATTAATAAATTCATTAGATCTATACTGCATGTGTCCAGTATCTTTTCCCACATGCAGTTATACTCGATTTCCACCAGGTCAAAGGACGCTGGTTTGAATACTCTAAGTCCCCTAGGGATCCTGGAGACCCTAAGGTACTCTTCCAAGTATGAGCGATCTAAAATAATACGTAATTCTTTTTTCATTGCCTTGTCCAGTTTCCCAAATTCAGTTTTAACTATATCTTCTTCACTAGTCTCTTCTTTGATACTTAGTCTGCTCTCCATATCGTTACTTCTAAGTGCTCTTTTTTCGAATACACTTAGTGTGATCTCTTGTTCTGGTGAGCACTCTATGGGGGTGGTGGTGGTTTCCACCACCTCCATATCTGCCATAATTTACCCCTGAACGTAAAAGAGGAAAGGTATGCAGCTGCCGGTGGGGAAAGGTAAAGACAAAATGCAAACAAGAGCCGGGCGCTTACCTTACGTGTTGTGTCAGGGTGGGGGGTGCAGTATGATGCTTGAATAACAAACCAAATGGAGGTGGTCTCTCACAATGGAGTCTGTTAAGGATCCCTGTGCTCAACCCCAGAAAGGGGTTTCCAAAGCCCTTGTGGGATATAGAGAGAGAAAGAATAGGGGGAGCAAAAGGGTTTAGAGCATATTAACCAGCAATAACAATCTTAATACAGGTCACTGTCTCTGGAGTGTCAATATAGATGATAAATCAATACTCACACGGCCCTGTGTGAGCAAAGTTGCATAGGGGTGTCTTGATTTTGGGGGTCTGGTCTGTCCACGTAGTTAGTGGGGTTAAGGGTATACATAAGTGAAGCAATAACCATAAACACTTACACGGCCATGTGTAAGCACAGTTGTTGAAAGGTATCTGTGGTATACACCTAGATTGCCCGTCCAAAGTAATCCCAGGGGTGCTGTGCACGCTGCTGCTGGCAGGCAGGGGGTTAAATACGGGTCTCCGTCACGGTTCTCCCGTCCTGGGGTTCTTTCCCTCCCCGTTTCAGCAAGGGTAGTGAGTGAGGCAAAATTACAGTGTGATATCAGCAATGATCATACTGCACCCCCCACCCTGACACAACACGTAAGGTAAGCGCCCGGCTCTTGTTTGCATTTTGTCTTTACCTTTCCCCACCGGCAGCTGCATACCTTTCCTCTTTTACGTTCAGGGGTAAATTATGGCAGATATGGAGGTGGTGGAAACCACCACCACCCCCATAGAGTGCTCACCAGAACAAGAGATCACACTAAGTGTATTCGAAAAAAGAGCACTTAGAAGTAACGATATGGAGAGCAGACTAAGTATCAAAGAAGAGACTAGTGAAGAAGATATAGTTAAAACTGAATTTGAGAAACTGGACAAGGCAATGAAAAAAGAATTACGTATTATTTTAGATCGCTCATACTTGGAAGAGTACCTTAGGGTCTCCAGGATCCCTAGGGGACTTAGAGTATTCAAACCAGCGTCCTTTGACCTGGTGGAAATCGAGTATAACTGCATGTGGGAAAAGATACTGGACACATGCAGTATAGATCTAATGAATTTATTAATCTGACATCATGAAATAACGTTACAGAACCTTGACCTTGAAATTAACCAGATTAAGACCACCCTACAACCACTTATGGAGTGTCCCTCCTTCAACACTTTAAATGGGAAACTCTCAAAGGAATTAGACACCTTGGAGAGGAGCATACTTGTCAATAAGAATAAAAAGTTTGTAAGAGATGAGGAGGATTACAGAGATGGTAAACAAAGGAAATGGGACAAATCTGTAACAAGGGAGCAGAAGAATAGGGATAGAAGCAATTCTACCTCAGGGAAAGAAAGGAAAACTTCGCTTAGCCAGCCAGTTGAGAAAAAGAGTCCTAGGAAGAAGAGTCCGGTTAAGACCACTAATAACCCACCTCTGAAAAAATTAGAAGAAGTAGAAAAGAAAGGGAATATGAGTGGAAAGGGACAAAAACCATATAATAGAGATGGAGGTAGAGACCCCAATCCCACCAAGAGTTATCATCCTGAGAGCTATGCCAGGCATGATAGGGGATATGCAAGGGGGGCAGAGCAGAGACACCCCACACATTACAACAGGAGAGGGGACTATGACTCAAACTATACACGAGATAATAGATACTACAGGACTGAATGGCGAGAAAGGAGGGAAAGATCACCAAGGTGGGATCGATCACCAAGACGAGAAAGATCCCCAAGGAGATCAAGGGAGGAGAGATCTAGGGAAAGACATGAGAATAGGAGGGAAAGAGAGGACCATAGAGACACAAGGCATGACCATGCCCCGCAGAGAAGTCCCATTTGGGAAAGAGCAGAAAGGAGCAAAATAGGGGTGTCTTTTTTAGACCAGGCATTGAAGTCCCCGATCCCAACGCAGAACAAGTTCTCAATCCTAGACGATCCCGGGATATCAGGAACAGCAGAGGGGAAAGGAAGAAAAAGAAGCAGAGAGGGAAAAGGGGAGGAAGGGGAGGCCAGCAGCAAAAGGGCGAATCGTTAAGTAGCATTTTTAACCTTAGCTCAAAAATTTTAACTGAATCCCAAGAAAAAGTCTTAGCAAAGGGCTTAAATTTTGCCCCCTCCAGAGGC
Organism: Ascaphus truei; assembly: GCF_040206685.1. Lineage (NCBI taxonomy): Eukaryota > Metazoa > Chordata > Amphibia > Anura > Ascaphidae > Ascaphus > Ascaphus truei. Next base: position 24,278,786 of record NC_134485.1, read on the forward strand.
CCAAGTGGCTTCGATCTATTTGTGGATGCACAAAAATACTTACGACAACTAACTGTAAAACGCTTTTTTATAAATAAAACTTTGGCACCTCAACAGAGAAGTCAGGATCTAGTGGTTGTTCCAGAGATAGAGGACAGCCAAAATATACCTGACAGATTTGTCCACTCAAGTTTAAAAAATAGGTCAAGTTTCTATCCGAGTCACTGCAAGGGCCAGTTTTTGGAAGTCTTCAACCAACTTGTAATGGATGACTTTGAAAAACTGACAAATAAGAAGAATAGGCAGCATGATAATCTGAATAAGGAGGAGAGGGAAGCCTTAAAAACACTAGCAGATGATAAAAGCATTACCATAAAACCGGCTGACAAAGGAGGAGGGGTGGTAATAATGGATACGAGTTACTACCTTACAGAATCACAGCGCATCCTAAGCGACGGATTAACGTATGAAAAATTAAAGTTAGACCCATCGAAATTGTATCAGGAAGAGCTGACAAACATACTTAATGAAGCCAAAGAGGTAGGAGTCTTGGGTGAGAAGGAATACTCATATCTACTTAAGTGCCAACCAGTTAAGGCAGTGTTCTACTTCTTACCCAAGATTCATAAAGATCGCCTAAAACCACCAGGAAGACCAATCATTTCGGGGATTGGGTCGCTGACACAAAATTTTTCCGAATATGTCGATCTATATCTCCAAAAATATGCCACTAGTGCTAGATCATACCTAAGGGATACCTTACAGGTCTAAGGGGTTCTATCAGAAATTGAGTGGCAGGAAGAATATCTATTGGTAACCTGTGACGTGTCCTCACTGTACACCTCAATTAGACATGAGGATGGCTGTGAGGCAGTTAGGGTTGCCCTAGAGGGAGATTTGCTGATTCCACAAGAGCAAAAAACATTCTTGATGGATGGGATTGAGTTCATCCTAAAACATAACCTCTTTTGGTTTGATGGCTCCATGTTCCTACAAAAATGCGGTACTGCCATGGGGACTAGGTTTGCTCCAAGCTACGCCAACATTTTTATGGCGCATTGGGAAGAGAACAACATTTGGTCGGGTAACCCGTTTGGAGCAAACCTAGTCCTTTGGAGAAGATACATCGATGATGTGATCTTCATTTGGCATGGGAGCAGAGAGGATCTGACCCTCTTTTTGAGCTACATCAACAACAACAGGGTGAATTTGATTTTCACGTCTGAGATCAGCCAAACCAGTATCAACTTCCTGGATTTGACGATATATATCGAGGACACAAGGATCAAAACGAAAACATATTTTAAGGAGGTCGATGCGAACAATTTTATTTTAAACAATAGCTGTCACCATCCAAAATGGTTGAGGAATATACCTTATGGTCAACTGCGCCGGATTAGGAGGAATTGCACCGAGGATGAGGTATTTAGGGAACAAGCTACCCATCTAAAGAGAAAATTTAAGGAAAGAAACTACGAACCAGAGATTTTAGAGAAAGCTTTTTTAAGGACATTAGAATTACCAAGGGAGGAACTGTTAAAACCTAAGACTAAACAAGTAAATAAGGAACTTATGGTACCCTTTGTGACACGCTATAATAGCGAAGCAGGTAAAATCACTAAAATTTTAAAGAAACATTGGCACATTTTACGTAGAGATGTAGTGCTACAGGAATACCTTCCGGAAGCCCCACGGGTGATCTTTAAACGAGCCAATAATATAAAAATGGAACTAGTACCAAGTGTATTTAGAAGGGAGGATGTAGGACAAGGGAACAATTGGCTGCCGAAACCGGTAGGTTTTTTCAACTGTTCCAGTTGCAAGGCATGCAAACATGCATCGCGCGAAAAAATAAACTTTACATCAAAAATAACAAAGAAATGTTTTAAAACAAAACAATTTATCAATTGTAAAACCATTTTTGTTGTTTATTTGTTGGAATGCCCGTGTGGTCTCCAGTATGTGGGCCGGACCACGAGAAGTCTAAGGGTCCGCATACTGGAGCACATAGGCAATATTAGAAGAGGAGTAACAACCCACAGCGTCCCCTTGCATTTTGGCCAGATACATGGAGGTGATCCCTCTGGACTAACTTACAGGGGAATAGAATTGGTTTTAGAGAACTGGAGGGGGGGGGACAGACTCCGGCGTCTCCGACAAAGGGAGACGTTTTGGATATACCAACTAAAAACCCTAGCTCCCAACGGCCTGAATGTTGATTTAGATATCGCAGCATTTGTGTAAAACAGAGCAGAACCCCATCTCTGTATATGCCACCCTTGGGCTTTCTCCTTTAATCAAAAACCTGCCTCTAACATATAAGGGATTTTGAGATTAGTACTTAAACATATTACTATTGTTTCTGACTCCCTTTTTATCTCTTTTTTATCTTTTTTATCTCCTTTTTTTTTTCTTTCCTTTTTTATCTTTCTTCTAGATATAAGGAAAACTGTCAATTGCCAAAAAAAAAATAATTTTTAATTTTTAATTTAATCGGATTTTATGCTCAGAAGTAAAAACTTATTCATTTTTAGATTGAGTGTTACATTGTATTTTTAGGAAAATTAGATTATAACTATATCAGTGATTAAAATGTGTTTTTGCAATGTATTAGGTTTTTATGTTATGACCATACTGTATTTTTTGATGAATTGTAATGTATTAAAATTTGGAAAATGTTATGCTGATAGGTAAGAATATATATTGCACTTTAGATCATGAAGGAAACACTACAGAGATAACAGCCTCTGTGAACCTTCTAGAACAGCCACTTAACTAGGAGTTTTAATTAGAGATCAAACATTGACACAATTGTATTGATTTAACCCTTTTAATTAATGAGTATCTGTGCTTTAGAAATAGTAGCCCCTCGGTTTATTTATTGGGCATTAGTAGCATTGAAAGGACACTGCATTGACAAATGCTAAATATAAATCTAATAAACATTAAACTGTTAACATTATCAATCAACATGGGTCTATATAAACCATACTGACCCCCTTCAAACCACATTTTGAGCCTGAGGAAGCCGTTTTACACGGCGAAACGCGTAGCTCTATTTCGGTGAACACTTTTGAACTATTGGGGCTTCCGTAGCTGGTGGAAGCAGTTGCAGACACAGCCGCGCCAGGAACCGCCATCTATTCCGACTCCGGACGCGGAGGAGAGTGCGGCCAGGAACATCTGCGAACCACAGCCACGGGAGCACGCCGGGACAGTGTTATTTTATGTGAGTGCATTTGTTGTGATTCAATATTCAATGTTTAATAAACGTTTACGTTTTTAAAGATCATTGCTGATATCACACTGTAATTTTGCCTCACTCACTACCCTTGCTGAAACGGGGAGGGAAAGAACCCCAGGACGGGAGAACCGTGACGGAGACCCGTATTTAACCCCCTGCCTGCCAGCAGCAGCGTGCACAGCACCCCTGGGATTACTTTGGACGGGCAATCTAGGTGTATACCACAGATACCTTTCAACAACTGTGCTTACACATGGCCGTGTAAGTGTTTATGGTTATTGCTTCACTTATGTATACCCTTAACCCCACTAACTACGTGGACAGACCAGACCCCCAAAATCAAGACACCCCTATGCAACTTTGCTCACACAGGGCCGTGTGAGTATTGATTTATCATCTATATTGACACTCCAGAGACAGTGACCTGTATTAAGATTGTTATTGCTGGTTAATATGCTCTAAACCCTTTTGCTCCCCCTATTCTTTCTCTCTCTATATCCCACAAGGGCTTTGGAAACCCCTTTCTGGGGTTGAGCACAGGGATCCTTAACAGACTCCATTGTGAGAGACCACCTCCATTTGGTTTGTTATTCAAGCATCATACTGCACCCCCCACCCTGACACAACACGTAAGGTAAGCGCCCGGCTCTTGTTTGCACTGTGTGGGTCTTGCAGGTTTACTTTGGAAGGATATTATTTGCAATTAAAGTGAGACAGTCAAGGAAAAACCTTTATTATACTAAAAGACTGTCCCACTCGAGCGTATAAGGGCAATTTACTTGACCACCATTGGTCTGCCTCACACGGTTACTCACACAGTTTCAGGCTTCACGACCATTGCCACGTAATAACCAGAATACAAGCAAACGCACTGCAAAGTTGGTGCCAAAACAGCAAAATCCACTTATATTTATTCACATTTTATGGGTGAAGAATGTGTAAACACAAAACACAACGTTTCGAGGGTAAACCTGCCTTCATCAGGTACATACAGAAATTAACCATATAAGCTCTTTATGTAACAGAAAATATCCATTGGCACCAAGTCCTGGACGTTATTGTCAAAGAATCACTACAGTCACACTTTGGGGGACACTTTCACTTTTTAAATAAATCCCAGTTTTCAAGATAGCTTATATATCTACATTGCTCTATTTGTGCAAACGAATACATCATTATACACGCTAACATGAAAATGTCATTAATGCCTTGCAATCTAATCTAACTACCAAAGCCTCACATGTTTCTATGGCATTACTAATTGTTCATATTTATCATTGTTGTCCTTCATGTTGCAATCTGATAAGTAGGTGAGATGGTGATTATGCTGCTCAAACATTTAATTTGCCAATGTATCCCTCTGTCCTGCACTAAACATGACACGTCTGATTTGCTTATTATTCGGAGTACAGTTGACATCACAATCAATACATCTGGACATATGCTATTAACATCTTAATGAGTTGCTCTGTAATATTCTGAACCGATCTTGTCAAGCCCCATCCCTGTGAAGTCAGAAACATCTCAAGCAAAAGGATAACAGGGTAAATACGAGTCACAAAGCAGTAGGATGTGTGTATGCTGTTAATTAATTCAGTACCATGGACAAAGGTTATTTGGCAGAAAAGTTCAGACAGAATTAAACAAATCAGGTGGCTACATGAAATTTAGTGACAAGTAATGACAGGCTCAATAAGACTGATCACTGTCGTATGAACACAAAGCACTTGATGTAGACATTTTTTTATTTTACAGAGCCTATCTTTTACTTACACTGGGAAAACCAGCTCTAATTTGATGTAGCAACTAGAAACTTACTTTATGTGCTCCTTTTTCTAGGTATATAATCTCCCAGTATGGTCCCTGTATTTTCACTATTCACTTTACTTGCAGACATGTAAGTATCCTCGCTGGTATTTACCAGTTTTTAACTGCACTGGGTTATATATTTTATTTATTTATTTATTTATTTATAAAATATTTTACCAGGATGTAATACATTGAGAGTTACCTCTCATTTTCAAGTATGTCCTGGGCACAGAGTTAAGACAAATAATACATGGTTACAAATACAGTTACATAATGAGCATGGTATACATTATATACAAGACATTGCATGCACAGTTAAAGATAATTTATATTATGGGTGTATGAAACAGTTACAGACCAGATTAAAATGTGTGACAGCCTTAGATTTGAAAGAACTTAGACTGGTGGTGGATGTAAGAGTCTCTGGTAGGTTGTTCCAGTTTTGGGGTGCACGGTAAGAGAAGGAGGAGCGGCCGGATACTTTGTTGAGCCTTGGGACCATGAACAGTTTTTTGGAGTCTGATCTCAGGTGATAGGTGCTGCATGTGGTAGGGGTGAGGAGCTTGTTCAGGTAGCTGGGTAGCTTGCCCATAAAGAATTTGAAGGCAAGACAGGAAAGGTGAACTTTGCACCTAGACTCGAGTGATGACCAATCTAGTTCTTTGAGCATTTCGCAGTGATGTGTGTTATAGTTGCATTGGAGAACAAAACGACAAATTGTGTTGTAGAGGGTGTTAAGTTTGCTAAGGTGGGTTTGAGGTGCCGAGCCATATACCATGTCTCCATAGTCAATGTCACAGTGAGATTATGGCAGGCTGTATAGTCACACATAAATATATATAACAGTTGATATATATTTATCACTGGGTCTGAACTGGGACGAGACTTAGATATGACAAAATATAATTTATTCCTTGATAAAGGTGAACACACAATAATGTACAAATAACAGGCAAATAATAGACACTTACGTAAAATGGAAATGATGAAGCAGTCACATCTGGACTGGCAGTTCATACAGCACTCTTCATAGTCATCAAGACACCAAAGACATGAAAAGACCTCTGGCAGGAAGACAGTGCATAGCGTTTCTCTCAGCAATCAAGATGGTATAGAACAGACTGAACACTTGAAGAACTTGAAGAACATGAACAACACTGGATAAGGGCTTGACCACAGATTATATACCTTTTGTGGCCCTATCCTTAACCTTAAGTACAGGTGATTGGTTTTCAATTACCTCCAGCCACTCACTAACGTGGGAAAGCATTCTGACCCATGCCCCCCTGCTAGTTGGCACATGCGCAGTAGAACTCTGGGGTCTCATTTCTGAAGCCCCACATTTGCATCAGGAATGCCAGTCAGTCTATCCATTTGGAGTTCTGGCAGGAAAACCTTTGTTGAAAGGTGTGAACTGGGACACTTAAAGACTGCTCTGGTTTGAGCCTCCACCGCCCTTAGGTAAACAGGGAGGGTGACAAAACCCTTTGAACAATACTTAAGTCCTAGACATTGGGTCGCCTCTAGGGCCATCTGCTACCCTGGTATGCAAAGGAATTTCCTCTGGGTCTTTGTCCATACCTTGGGACACAGTATTAAACATAAAACATAAACGTATTAAAATATCCGGTTCCGTTGGGTCTAGCAGGTCCAAACTTCCCAGTTCTCATTGCCAGAACTGGGACACCATATGGTCTACAAATCGATTTGCTATGATCTTCGGAACCGGAGATACACAAATACACATTAAATCATTTTTCACTTTAATACAAAAATCTCCGCTAAAAAGAAATCTCAGCTTTTCACTAAATCCCCATTGAAAACAACGGGCTCCGCTGCCATGGGTTTCAATGGAGCAACTCCGCCGTTGTAGTCAATGGGGTTTCCTGCCATAGACTTTCGATGGGGAACCGCCGCCATTGAAGTCTATGAGAAAATCCATAAATCTTTACATTCGTCCATACTCCGTCTGGTTGGTCTGAGGGGGCTGGAAATGGGCATGCATTAAAGTCGGCACCTTGGCTACATGTCACCCAAATCTCATCACTCTGGGCATTCCAGAACCGGAGATATGGACTTACACATTTCAACATTTTACACTTAGTTATTTTTTCACCATGCGGCTTTTCCCCCATTAGAATCAATGGTAAAAGTCCCGAACTTTCAAGGGGGTCCATACTCCGTCCAAGAGGGTCAAGGATGGTTCTGCAGTGATGCCGGAGCAGTGACTACAGATACCCCAAACCTTGATCCTCTGGTCTCTCCGGAACCGGAGATATGGATTCCTAAATTACAGCATTTCACACTTAGTCATTTTTCGGAGCTGTTTCTGCCGCCGCCATTGAAGCCTATGGCGCGACCCGCTCTTCTCGGTTTGACCCTTTTCGGGGGTCTAGGATACGGGGACCCGGTTGTGGTCGAGTGGGGGGAGGTCTAGGAACTAGGGACAGAAAGAATTTTATTCCTAGGGGCCCTAGAACTGTTTATTCCCACGCCACTTGTCGTTGAACTTGATTTGTAAGTGATCAAAGCTCTCCTATTGAAAATGTATCCGCTTTGCAGTTAAGCGGTTTGGAAGGCAGCCAACTCGTTCCTGAAAAGCTCTTTCGAGGGTTATTCCATTGAAGTCAATGAGCCCATAGACTTTCAATGGGAAACCGCCGCTCTCCCTCTCGGACGCCATCTGCTGGTCTTCTCAGTAACCGGACTTCACATCAAGATTCACCATTAAAAAGCATTGAGCCCTAATGGCGGCTTATGGAAACCTGCAAAATGGTGCCTGAAAAGGCGGGAAAATTACACAAAGGGCTATAATCACTATATCACTATTAACCCTTGTGCTCCCGGATGGATCCCAGTGTGTGTGTGATGCAGACACTGATTAACAATAAAACATGGGGGAACAGGGAATATACATTTTCAGGTTATGACAAGGGTTAAATCACACATCTGAGCCTCAGCCCAGTTAACCCGTTGTCTCCCTGGTGAGGTTAGAGGGTGGCCAATTGGGGTGTAACCCCTTTAATCCCGGGCCAAATCCTCTCCATCGTCACAGTCAATAATTGGCATTAGCATCTGCTGTGCAATACGTTTTCTGACCAGGAGACTTAGGGAGGATTTGTTCCTGTAAAGTACCCCTAGTTTGGCATAGGTCTTGGTTGTCAGGGTATCTATGTGCATTCCGAATGTTAAGTGGGAGTCAAACCATATGCCCAGGTATTTAAAACTAGTAACAGGAGTTAGGGTGGTGTTAGTGTTGGTTCTAATCTGGAGCTCAGTCGCTGGAAGCTTTAAACATTTAGTTTTGGTCCCAAACACCATTGTTACAGTCTTGTCAGTGTTTAAAAACAGTTTGTTTTGAGAAATCCAGTTTTCGAGTCTCAAAAAGTCAGACTGAAGTATGTGTTGAAGGTCAGAGATGCTATGGCTGTGTGCATATAGGATTGTGTCATCTGCATACATGTGTATTGAGGCTTCCTGACAAGCTGTGGGAAGATCATTGATGAACACTGAGAAGAGTATGGGCCCCAGAACAGAGCCTTGTGGGACGCCACAGGGGATATCCAGGGGGTTAGAGTTAGAACCAGAGATGGACACTGTAGATGGACGTTCACAGAGGTACACAATTGGGAGGCTTTATAAGGTGAAATTATAATAGGCTTTATTGTGCCTTTTCCTTCTCATCAGGAAATTATCCAAACACAGGGGGGGGGGACAAAGCTTCTATCCACTTGGGAGTATTTCTAGTGAAAACACTATGCAATTAATTCACATCTCCCTAGTCAAGCATTTCTCTCAGCCCCAAAACATATAGCATGAAAATAAGCAGATATAAGCAGTCTCTTAATAATGAAAGTCTTATCTGGTTCTTGGAGGGAAAATCTTCTCAGTTCCTGGTTCAGCTCCCTTTACTCAGGGTTTGTCAGCTTCAGGTTTAGTAGTTTTCCCTGTGTCTTGAAATCAGCTCTGCTGTGGTTTCTGACAGAGCTCAAGACATGTGATGCCTTCAAAGGTCAGCTCAAAAGTGAGCTAAGGAGTCCTCTCTTCCTGTCTCAAAAGACATACTTTTCTAAGCCATCTAATCAGGCAGGTGGTGCTTGTTAATTGACTACCAGCAGTTAACCACCACACTGCTAGATTAAAGGCACATTACTTGAACAGGGATAACTCCCCTGTTACAGACACATGTTGGGATCTACCTGATAGGTAGGACTGAAACCAGTTTAAAGCATGCTTCCCTATTCCAGAGCTCTTGAGTTTGTTGAGCAGGATAGTATGATCGACAGTATCAAAAGCCTTTGCAAAATCTAGGAATACTGCACCAGTGAGTTGACCCCGTTCCATTCCACACTGGATTTCATTGCAAACTTTTAGCAATGTAGTTACGGTAGAGGGTTTGGGGTGAAAACCAGATTGGAATTGGCTAGGGAAATTTGTCTTGTTATAGTAATCGCTTAATTGGGAGTGGACACATTTTTCCATGACTTTGGATAGGATTGGGAGAAGGGAGATTGGTCTGTAGTTTGAGACAGTGTTTTTGTCCCCACTTTTGAAGATTGGGACAACTCTGGCAGCTTACCAGGTCTTAGGGATATGGCCAGCAGACAGGATAGAGTTGACTATGGAAGCAATTGGTTTGGCAATTGCTGGGGCACCAAGTCTTAGGAACCTAGATTGTAGTAAGTCAGGTCCACATTGGCTGCTTAGTTTTAATTTGAGAAGCGCTTGTGTAATCTCCTCTTCGGATACTGGGCCAAATTGAAAATTGTGGGCAATGTTGGTAGGGGGTGGGGCAATAGGGGTACTCCCAGGATGAGATTCAGGTTTGTGGATTGGGTTGCGTTTTACTAATAAGTTAGTAGCACACCCCACAAAGTAATCATTGAATGCATTTGCAATGTCGGTGGGGTTTGTCAGAGTAATATCGCCCTTAGTGATATTACTTGGGTGTTGATGGTTAGAAGGCTGGAATATGTTGTTGATAACCTTCCAGAAGTTAGCTGGGTTTGATGTGTTCTGGAGGAGATTGTCAGAGTAATATTGTGCTTTTGCATGCCTTGTTTGCCTTGTGCACATGTTCCGCAGGCATCTGTAGTGATTGAGATCCTTGGTAGTGCCAGTTATTTTGTGGCTTTTCCACAAGGCATCCCTGAACTGGTAGAGTGCTATAAGGTCAGGTGTAACCCATGGAAGGTGGGCACCCCGTACCCTTATTCTGCGTAGTGGAGCATGGGTATCACAGAGTTTTAAGAACTCGGATTGGAAATAGTCGAGCGCAGAATCAGGGTCAGGAATTAAATCGATTCTGTGCCAAGGGCAGTTGGTAAGGTCAGCCAGAAACTGTTGTGGGTTAAAGTTTCTAAATGTTCTAGTGAGGAAAACTTTAGGGCTTGATTGGGGTGGTTTAATTTTCCTTACACAGTACACTATTGCATGGTCACTGAAAATGTCAGGAAGGATGCCAGAGGATTGGATTCTGCTGGGATTTGAGGAGAGAATCCAGTCAAGCAAGGAATGGTTGTGCGATTTCAGGTTTGTTTGTGTGGGTTGGGAAATGAGTTGCGATAGGTTAAGTGACTTGATTTGTGTGTGGATTTTGTGGTTTTTAGGGTCAAGCCAATTGAAGTTGAAATCCCCAAGAACTAGCAGCTCACTCTTCTCATTCAGAGAGGAAATGGAGCCAAGAAACTGGGTGATATCAGTCAGAGATTGTGGAGGGGCTTTAGGGGGGCGGTTAGTGCCAGCATTCAGGATGGGCTTAGAGAAGGGGAGGCAGATTCTGCCAACAAGGATTTCAAAAGAGGTTGGTCTTGGGGGGCAATTTAACAGTGTAAATTGTAAGGTGTCTGCAATATAAAATAGCACCGCCCCTCCTCTCTTTGACCTATCTCTCCTAAAAATGGAGTATCCCTGAATGGCAATATGTGCATCAGGAGTTTTAGGGGTTAGCCATGTTTCTGTAAGAACGATGGCTTTTGGTTTATGCATAAGGCACCATGTCCTTAGTTCATCCAGTTTGGGCAGCAGACTCCGGATATTTATATGGGTGAGAGACAGGCCTTTTTGGAATTTGAAGGGGGTATTCTCAGGGGTATGGGACAGAGTTGAAGTGGGAGGACCTGGGTTAGGTTCAATATCACCTGCTAAAGAGAGTAATAGTATGAGTAGAAATTTGAGTAGTTGTTTGCAATTTGTTACTTTATGATGTTTGCCATTTGAGTGTGTAGTGGTTGGTGTGCTGGTTTTCAGGGTTCTCCACCAACATTCAGTAGATAGTGCAAGGCTTTTGAGTAATCCAGGGTGTATGGTGATGTTGGGCGTGGGCCAGGAGAGATGTGTTTGTAATATAAGCATATAAGCATATGCTTGGATTATTAACCCCTTCTGGATTTATTTCACATAACATTAGTATGCATTTAGCATAGGGACCTGCTATAGAGACTTACCTTGACGTGGTTAGCAGGCTTGGCATTATTTGATCAAAGTACTGAAGAAAATCCAGCACACCCTAATAATAGATACAAAGTCACTGGTATATAACCAATTTGAAAATTTAATCAGTGCACAAATAAGTCAAACAACTGACTACGCCACACTAGGCAAACAGACAACATATAAGTAGGGCCATATATAGGATGTACAGGAGGATAAGGGATAAAGGAAAAGTAGGATGGGGCAACAAAGGGAAAGTGAGGTGAATGGTGGAAGGGGAACAAAGAAAAAAAAAAAAAAAAAAAAAAAAAGTGGGTCACAACGGGGGAATATAGGGGGGCAACGTTTCGGGACTTGTCCCTTCGTCAGGCCCGTTCCCCTCAGTCCCAAGGGGACAAGAGGGTACTTCCCTCACCCCAAACCCACAACAACAGAACTGACCCCAAGTAAAAACAATAGAAGACCCTCCACAAATTCTAAATAATATTCTGATTAGATACACATACAATATCCCTAAACTAATTGGCAAAATAAGTCCACAGTTTAACTTTCAAATAGATATATTCAGGGACAAACTACATGCAAACAGCTACAATGTATTAGTGAACTAGCAACAACACTTTTGTATGGATATATTCAGGGACAAAAATACATGCAAACAGCTACTATGTATTAGTAAACCAGCAACAACTGAGAACATCAGAGAGCAGCAAAGAGAGGAGGCAAATCAGGAGTAATGCAAACCAGACAGTCCTTAGTTAATAGGGCACACAGACCACGAGCCAGCTCCTCACTCTAGAGGGTGTTTGCAGTGAATGTGCAGTCCATGAGGCTTCTTAAGGGAATCCTGACATCATCTGCTGTGGGCGTTGCTCCAATCAGCCTGATAGCATTCAGGTGGTAGTGTCCATAGTGCTGTCTCACTCTCTCCTTCCTCCTTGTAAATGTAAACAGATCGGGTTACCATGGTAACCACGGGACTTCAATGACGCTGTGCCTGTCCTCTGGAGCTTGAAGAAACGAATCTTTTGATATGCAGCAGTATAGGAGTCTGGCAGCATGCAGTACGATCCCAAACCATATTTAGATGTGTGGATAATTAGCTATATTAGAACCTCCACAGGATTACCCTCAAAGGGCTACCTAAAATAGGTGAAAATAAAAACATACCATATTTAAAGCAGAGTATTATTTGGTCCTCTCATATGCTAATCAATGTATGAAAAGAGCTGAACACACAAACAAATAATGTATAAAGAGGCTACTATATATATATATATATATATATATATATATATATATATATATATATATATATATATATATATATATATATATATATATATATATATATATATATATATATATATATATATATATATATATATATATATATATATATATATATATATATATATATATATATATATATATATAAATAAAGATCATTAAATCTATAAAAATATGACCTGGTGGGTAATTGGGGACCCTGAACATAGGACAAGATCATAAAGGAACTATATAGAACCAGGGTGTCAGGCCAGCGGTGGGGGACACATACCACGGGCGAAAGTTGGATCAATCCGCACAGGCGGCAGGACACAGGTACCCAACACCACAGACACATACCCCAATAAAGGGGGCACTAGAGACACTAGTAAAGGGTACCAGGCATCACAAGACCATGGGGCCAGAGAATCACTCTGTGGCAACTGTGGAAAAGACGGTAGGGGGCACTTTGGTTCAGAGGTAGCAACCCATATTCAGTTCTTTGTTCATGCCCGATGGGGTCATAGTGCCAAGGGTTCTTATCCATTTTGATTCTCTCTGTAGCAACATCTTGTGTAGATTGCCTCCACGCCGCCCCATTTTAATGCCGTCTATTACCTGGTACCGCAGTTGACTCACAGTATGCCCAGCTTGTGTGAAATGATGTGCTACCGGTGCTTCAGGGTCACATCTGCGTATGGCCGCCTTATGCTGTCCAATCCTGTCCTTCACCCTCTGGGTGGTCTCACCCACATAGCCCTTGCCGCATGGACATTTGATTAAATATATGACGTCCTTTGAGAGGCATGTATAGAAGTCTCCAATTTTATAAATTTTACCAGAGACAGGGTTTTGGAAAGTGGGACCCTCCACAATATTATTGCAATGGGTACAGCTACAGCATCTGTAGCAACCCATTTTCGGCGTGCCAAGAAACATTTGTTTAGTGGTTGTCCCCCCGAGGTCCGCCTTAACTAGGCGATCCTGAAAATTCTTTCCTCTTTTGTATGAAAATAATGGAAGTTCAGATAATGCAGGAGCCAACACTGGGTCACTGCTCAGGAGAGACCAATGTCGTTGTATGATATTTTTAATCTGACCACTATTTGTATTGAAAGTTGAAACAAATGGAATGGAGTATTTCCTTTTTTCACAAACAACCTGTCCCGTGGGTGTCCAGCTTTCAGCTTTTATACGTTGGTTGGACAATATCTTCCTAGGATAACCTCTGGAGCAAAATTTAGACTGAATCTTATCCATGCCCTCCTTTATTTTAGATGGACTGCTTATTATACGCTTTGCGCGCAAAAATTGACTATACGGCAGTGATACAGTGGTTCCAGGAGGATGGAAGCTAGAGAAGTGTAGTAAGTTATTTCTGTCCGTCGGTTTGGAAAACAAATCCGACTCTAATTTCCCATCGTGTACACTAATTGTGGTGTCAAGAAAGTTAATCTGTACTGGATCGTGTATACAGGTAAATCCAATGGTGGGGTGGGCCATATTAAGATCAGACACAAAATTTGATAGAGATGGCACATCACCCTGCCAGATTAAAAACACGTCATCTATGAAGCGCACCCACATACGCCCATAATTCACAAAGGATTGGTGATGATATACATTCTCAGACTCAAATTTAGACATGAAAATATTGGCGTATGTGGGTGCGACGTTTGAACCCATAGCCGTGCCCTGGGTCTGGATGTAGAAATAATCTTCAAAGAGAAAGTAATTGTCATGGAGTATAATCTCCAACAGATCCATAATGAACATGCCCTCTCGAGGAGAGAACACTTTAGCCATTTCTACAGATTCCTTAACTGCCACCATCCCATCTACATGAGGAATAGATGTATACAAACTGTTTACATCTAAGGTTACAAGCAACAGTGGAGTGTTCATGATAGGTAAGGCCCTGATCTTTTGTAGGAAATCGGTCGTATCTCTGATATATGACCTGCTATCAACAACCAGAGGTCTCAGCAACTTGTCTAAGAATATTGAACATGGTTGAAAAACAGAATCAGTACCCGCGACTATAGGTCTGCCTGGCGGATGGAAAAGATTTTTGTGTATTTTAGGAATAGTATAGAGTACAGGGACTATGGGATCTTTTTTAATAAGAAATTCTTTTTGTTTTTTTTAAATAACCCCACTTTCCAAAGCAGAATTCACTACATTTGCAATCTTCTCTTGTATTCTAGGTGTAGGGTTAGATGTCACTAATTTGTAGGAGGTACCATCAGCGAGCTGTCTTAGGATCTCAGTCCTATAGTCTATTTTGTTCATAATCACCAGCGCTCCCCCTTTATCAGCAGGCTTAATCACAAGGTTTGTATTGGTCTCCAATTCTCTAATTACCTCCTGTTCACTTTTGGATAAATTAAACGATGTCCTCCTAGGCTTACGTTTAAGAAGGGACTCTACATCTCGTTGAACCAGAGAAATATACGTCTCAATAGTATGGTTTGTAGGTGGGGGATTAAAAGAACTTTTGTTCTTACATTCAGATGTAAGCAGGTGGAAATTGGTATTGATATCTAGATCCTCAATAGGGGGGAGAAACTCAAATGTTGGTTTGGAAAAAAATCCCTTAAGTCTAAGCGACCTATAAAATCGTGACAACTCAACCTCCAGATCTCTGTCATTAGTACAATTCGTAGGTACAAATGATAAACCTTTGTTCAAAACCTTAGTCTGTTTTTCTGATAACACTACATCAGAGATATTTATTACCAGCGATTCTGTGCTCGAGTCGACATCCCCCTCCGGGGTTGGCCCTGTCCGGCGGTGTTTCCTCCCCGCCCTCCGCGTCCTCCTTGCTGGCCGCGGGGGGGTTCTGTTTCTAAAAAAGCCGGTGTAACCCCAGAGGAAGAATCGCTCTCTGTAGAGTCGTATGTTTCCCTTAATTCGGACTGGCCACCTTGTGGACGAGGGGCTCTCCACCTCCTGTTCTCTCTCCCTATTTCTCTCCATTTCCAATTATACACTTTATTTGTGTTGTAATCTCTAGCGTCTCTCAGAAATTTCTCTCTTTTGCGTGCTTCAATGTCTTTTTTCAGGGTCTCTAAATTTGCATCCAACTCCTTTTTAAATTTATTAAAGTCAAGCTCTGAAAGAGTTGTAGAAATAGAGACCTGTAGTTCCTCTATCTGTCTTTTGAGCACTATAATTTCTTTTTGTAGATGCTCTATAGTCAGAATTATTAGGTCCAGGGAACACTTATTTAGTATCCCCTCCCACTTTGTACAATAATCTTTATCATCAGAGAAAAGCGTAGGTCTAAGTTTAGATCTTAGACCCCTAGGAATTCTCTTAACATTGGCTATACTACATTATTTGATCAAAGGATTTAACCAAAAGTCTCCTTTATCTTATAGATTTTTACACCATATATATTTATTCCCCATTTATTGCTATCCCAAAGGGAGAAGCGCAGGGATTCACTTTCTGTTTTTCACATTTATATCTGAAGGTAGTAATTAGTTAGCAGTCTCAAACGGTGATTTAAATGGTTTCAATTGAGACAATAATTTATATTCATAAGGGACAGGTAATATTTTATCTTGTATTCAGTATGATGTGAAGTTGTATTCTCGTTGCCTGAGAGGATTGAAATCCCATTCATTTGAAAGGATCTGAAGTCTTCTGAGCAAGAATGGCATGTTGAACAAAGGACTTTATTCTTGGACTAAAATGAAGAACAGATGACTTTAGAGAAAGGGTAAGTACATACTAATAAAAATGGAAATCTGCAGGAAGCAAAGGGAATAACAGCAAACACTTTATGAGATGATAAAAATAAACAAACAGATAATAGCGTCCAGTGCCAGAGCTATAATGATTTAAGTTCTGTGTGTAAACAATACAAATTGAAAACCAAGGCAGAGGTGAAATCCTGTTGTTGAATCCTGTCCAAACTGCACTCAGGTCAGAGTCATACCCCTAACCTGCATGCCCAATGTGAGAGATCTGCGTGTGCAAGGAAGACTGACTCTGTAACTTAGGCCTCGGTCCCGCTGCGCTCGGTGGCGCGGGCGGCCACACGCGAGTTCCCCACCAGCAGGGGAATCCTGCAGAGCCGGTCCCGGTCCCCCATGGCTGCACAGCTCACTACGCGCTGTGGCGCGTCAGCCGCTATGGAACACAAGAGAATGGTGATCCCTAGCATTGACGCGTCACGTGGTGTGGCTGTGAGCCAATGGGGAGGGGAGGCATCGGGAGGAGGAGAGGCTTCGGGGAGCGGGGAGGAGTGTGGAGTGAAAGCAGCGTGAGTGCGTGTCTGTGTGTATGTGTGTGTGCCTGAGTGCGTGAGTGCCTGCCTCTTTCTGTGTGTGTGTATGAGTGCGTGAGTGCCTGTGTGTGCGCGTGTGTGTGTGTATATGAGTGCCTGCGTGTGTGTGTGTGTATGAGTGTGTGTGTGTGTGTGTGTGTGTGTGTGTATGTGTGTGTGTGTGTGTGTTGCTTACCATCAGCAGCTCCAGCCCAAGCCCGTGGAGGGAGTGGGGGGAGAGTAGCGGGTCCCTCCGCTCAAGCCACGCCCCCCTCCCTGTCAAGCCTCCCACTCCCGCCCACCTCCCGCTCCGGCTCCCTACAGACCGCATATTGCGGTCTGTGTCTGTCAGCGCCCCGCCTGTCTGCAGTGCGGGCGCGCTGACTCTGGGAGCGGGGCCTTAGCCTAATAAACTCCACACCTGCTTTTTTCTGGAAGTCAATGCGGCAGGTGAAATTCTTCCCTTGGGGTCCAAAGATTTATTGGATCATAAGTCTGTACAGGAATCGTTCGCTGCAAAATAAACCCCAAGGAGGACGGTCAGTATATCAAGGTCATAAAAATATCTGATCTACTGCAATGGGCAGAAAATACTTTACCTGCTAGTGTGTTCCTGGCTGGAGGGATATACACACCTGATTACTGCTCAGTTACTGACCATGCAGGCGGCTCTGTCTACACAACGTCAACTTTGTATAAGGTGTACATATTTTGGTATTGTGGACATGGAAAAATGATGACTGACTAGTGAAAATCAAGTATAGATTTCCAGGTATCAAATGTAATAAAGTGCAGCCTGTTCTACAATATAAAAATACAAATGGAAGTCTATTAAAATTGAAACCTAGAAATGGACCTCACCCAATTCCCTAACTGGTAAAATCCAACTACGTCTACTCCATTACTGATATGATCACATTGGTGTAAACATGAGAACATTTAGCAAAAGCCAATGATGGAAGTAAAGTAGGAGTAACGAGTCTCACTTATATTTGTATACCTGGTGATCATAAAGCTGGTAACATATAAAAGATAAGGTCTATGTCGAAGGTAGTTGGTTTTAAGGTAAACAGGGTTATTTGGGAATAATATATTTATTGCCATTATTAGAGAATTCGAGAAAGTAGTTTAGAGTCTTTTCTTCAATTACTATTGCAGTTGTCGGCTTTAACACTTGTTAATACTAAGGGTCGCCATTCAAAGTCGGGACTTTAATCAATCCACACTTTCAAGAGCATTGATAGATTTGAATGTAAGGAACTTTAATTGTACTATACCACAATGTGACTACAGAACGTGTGCTATGCTGCAGAATATTTATCAAGCGTCTGTATATAATTTTAATCTATATATAATTTTATAATCTAAAATTGGTCTCTTTGCATAGATTTAGGCACCTTAACATTCCCCACCGCTGGGAACAGCCAGGGGCAAGTGACCTTGGCATTCCCCAGCCGCAGGGAAAAATGTAATGGGGAGCTGGTAAGCTAGTATTGAACATCTGAGACTGTCAGTGGCCTCCCGTAAGGAATCGGGGAACACGTCCTTTGCGACGTGTTCCCTCCTTACCTAGTGCTGCTGCTGACTCTGCTCCACTCTCCGCTCATGCGCAAAACCCCGCTATGATCACAGAGCGCGCGCGCACCCGCAGCTCTTCAGCCCCTGCCACGGAGCTTGGCTCCGCCCCCCGGCCACGCCGCGCGGCATGCACGTGATGACGTGCAACGATCCCCAGCTGCGTGTCGAGCATCAATTGTGCCTCTTGTCTCCTGCAGCCTATCGCAGCTTGGCTGGGGCCGGCCTCCGCTCCACCCCCTGTCCCATTGGCTCTGTCTGCCTGCCTATACCCTGTTCCTGCTCTCAGTCAGTGCTCAGCATAATTCGGTGTAGCCTCGCTGCTTCCTACAGTTGTGCCTTGCCTTGTTCCAGACTTGTCATTCAGATTAACCTCTTGTGTACCGACCCGGCTTGTAAGTGAACCCCTCTGGATATTGACTTCGGCTTACCCTCGAATACAGGGACTTCTCCAACCCCTGATCACGGCTAACGGACCTGGACTATCCCACCATCAATAATCCCTGATCACGGCTAACGGACCTGGACTATCCCACCAGCTATAATCCCAGACCACAGCTAACGGACCTGGACTACCCTACCATCTATAATCCCAGACCACAGCTAACGGACCTGGACTACCCTACCATCTATAATCCCAGACCACGGCTATCGGACTTCTACGATTCTACTCTCTCCAATCCCAGGACCTGCAAGTATTCCGATTAACCCTCTCTCTCCAACCCAGACCCGGCAACGCTAGACAACCCGCCTTCCAGGCACGCTTCCGCTGCTGTGGGTGCGTGGCTTTGTACCTTCCCACCTCAGTGCCGGGTTCTTGCCTTGTTTGTGGGTAGCGCGAGCGTTACACCTTCACCTCCTCGGGAGACGCAAATGCTTTGTTTCCACAAAAACTTCAGATGCTATTACATCATACATATAAATAAGTTGCACTTCACTGCCTGTTTTTGAAGTACATTGTTTCGGATATTCTCACATTTCAGTCAGGCTACCTTCCAGCTGCTGAGTTGCATGTCACAGCTTCAGCTTGCAGTGTGAGAAGAGGAGTATATTTAATAATGCACAAAATCTGTTGAATCCCAAATTAGTTATTCAGCTATAAAGCGCACAGATTTATGGACAGCTGAGAGATTTCCCCATTCCGTATCTAATTTCTGTTAAACCGCAGTTTCACAGTCAGGGCGGCCAACAAAAATCTTGGAGCCCAGGGCAAATAAAAGGAGCACCCCCCCCCATGTTATGCCGCCCACCCTGGTAACCTCCCCCCCCCCCAAACTCTATGGCACAATGTGGGTCCCCGAGGAGGGGCAGACAAGGCATGGGCCTGGGGGGAGGGGGAAAGGTAGAAATCGGCCTGGGCAGGAGAGGCAGATATGGGCTGGGAGGAGTAGTAGGGGGGCAGGGGGAAGAAGGAGATATGTGCTTGGGGAGGGGGGATGGAAGGTGATATTGG
Organism: Ascaphus truei; assembly: GCF_040206685.1. Classification (NCBI taxonomy): domain Eukaryota; kingdom Metazoa; phylum Chordata; class Amphibia; order Anura; family Ascaphidae; genus Ascaphus; species Ascaphus truei. The sequence continues at coordinate 24,298,823 of NC_134485.1, forward strand.
CCTGGGGGAAGGAGGAGAAAGTAGGTATGATCCTGGGGAAGGGAGACTGGTGAGGGGGGCAAGAAGCAGGTATGAGCCTGTGGTGAGGAGATATAGGTCTGGTGGGGAGGAGAGAGAGGAGGTATGGTCCTGGGGGGAGGGAGGAAAGGGGGGTAAGAGGGGCAAGAAGGAGGTATGAGGCTGTGGGGAGGAGATGGGGGTCTGGTCGGGAGGGGGGAGAGTAGGTATGGGCCTGAGGGGAGGAGGTATGAGCCAGGGGGTGGGGTGAACAAGGTATAGGCCTAAGGAGGTGAGGAACGGAGGTATGGACCTGGGGTTAAAAAAAGAGGGCGGGGGGTGTTATGGAACTGGAAGCGGGGGAGAAGGAGGTATGTGCCCCTACCCCACAGTGCACTAGGGGAACACAGAGCGGAGGAGGTATAGGCCTGGTATAGAGGGGTTGGCCTAGGGGTTTAGAGGGGGGAGAAGGAAATATGGGCCTGAGAGGGACTGAAAGAAAATGGGTTACTGGCCTGAAATAAGGTTTTATCCCCTTCTTTATTGGTTGGGCTATTTTCTCTTCTGCTCAGGCCTTTGCGTATCTGCTTAGCCTCCTCCTGTGTAACCTGACATGGTTCTCTATCATTTTTCTTCTGAGTCTAATAATATTTTCTAAAAGCTGTATTTCTTGCCATTCTATTTGAGAACAATATCACCTTTCTTTTACTTGTGCGTTTGCAAACCCTTACACACAGGTCTGTTGCTTTTTAGTATTGCATCCTTACTTTTTTCCAGTGCTCTTGCAATCTGCCTGTCCCAGATACACAGGTGTTCTATCAGCCTCAATGAGGAGAAAGGTATTTTTGAGTTCTAAAGGTTATTTATCAAAGTCTCTTGGCCATAAAACTGGCACAATAATTTTGCTTTTGGGTTTTTGATTCTTGGGTTACCATTATGAAGCTGGTTGTTGGCACAGTCGGGCAACGTTGGATAAAAAGCTGCATCCATCCACAATACAAACATGTGGTCATTAGAAATGGTCTCCACTTACAGTAATTATAACTACTGTGACGTCATAGTAATGGTAGCTTTCAGCTTCATTTGAAGGTTACTGTTACTCAGAACTGTGAGAGAACCCATTTGGAATGTAATAACTCCTTTGGTACCTCAGCACAAAGAGTTGATGGTTTCTACAGCACTAAATTGGTTTGATGTAAAACCATTAAATATAGAAAAAGATACTAAATTATGGTAACCAGAGTTTTAAATACAGATTACCATCTGGATATCAGGTTAATCACTGCTAACTTGAAATTTCCTGTTTTGCTTATCTGAGATGTGATTGTTTATTTAGCCCATATGGTTTAAACCGTATTCAGAAAAGTTAAGTCAATATTCTGGAAGCTTTTAATGAGCTACTGTTTATCTAAAATGGATCTTGATATAGTTGTTGGTTCATATCACTTATTAGAACTGTACAGTATTACATTCAATTTATCTTTTTTCATTGTCTTTCAGTGGTGATGAGGAACTGTTATTGTTTAATTGCTTGTTTGCTTAGATTAGTTTTCATAATGAGATATTTTGCATGTGTTGTTTAACGGTCTGTAGTTGTATTATCTTTTGATCTACAGAAGTAATAAGTAAAACTTTTGCAGGTGCAGCGTAGTGTACTGTGACAATTTATCAGTGGATGACACAAGAAAAAGGGATGCAATTTATATAATTTTACAACATAAACCAAGTAAAAAAAATGAATAATTGAATCTGGTTTAATTTGGTATTTGCACTGCCCTTTGTTTGTGAGGAATTATCGTCTCTTACATTGATGTCCACCAGTTCACCAGTGACCCTAGCCTTAACATCAGGCTCATATTGGGACTGACTAAGAGCCTCTACTCCTCTAATCTTTTTCATGCATTAGAGGTTATTCTTTAAACTCCCTTTGAAGTCACAATCACTATTTAATGAATAGCCCCCATTGCCTCTAATACCACGTTACTGCCTTTCGATATAACAATCAATTTCAAAATAAAGGTGGATACGAAATACTTATAGCTTGATGAGTGGTCTGGTATAGCTAATATCATTATTCTGTGATATCCATGTCACTCATGTCTCAGTCTCATATTTTAGCAACAAATTCTCAGGCCAATGGTTCAATTTTGGTCTTGAGTGGAGCCAAACGTTGCTTATCTGAACTGCACAGGAATCGTCCAGTAAACACCTAGGCCTAGAACCACCAAGTTCTATTAATGTTATGTTAATATTAAAGCAGTATTCAATCAAAGTCTCCCTCTTTTATGCGCAACCCTCCTTACCCGGCTCTAAAGGAGGTGACATCAAATTGACTATATACGTTGGCAGTACTCCGTCTTTCAGGCCTTCGCATTGTGCTGGATAAGTGCAGACTGGATATGGATACTTGAGTATAACAGGGACGGGCACCAAGAACTTTTATAAACAAAAAGGTGTTTTATTGGACATCCGTCAATAATGCTTCCCAGACATTGACATACCGGTTACTGCACAGAAACTCGTGGTAACAATAATATTCAAGACTTGGTCCCCTGGTAGCTCTCACTCCGCTATGGAGGTACTTTGCTTATTTGAACATCATCCCCATTGTAGCTCTCAGTCGTACGCTGGGGAAGTACTTAGACTTATGACCCATAGTAAGGGATAAAGTGACAGTCTCTTGCATAGTCAATAATGCCCCATATTGAATGTGCCTCTCGGGAATACACTTCGGACTTCTGGACTATTAACCTGTGACAATGTACTGCATACTTCTTCCATACCTATTTGATGAGGATTGCACTAGGAACCTTCCGGTTGGGCCAGTCCAGCCATACTCACTACGGAATTACTATGCCAAGAACTCCCCATCAAGAGCATGCTTCCTCCTTTTCAATAGTTAGAACAATCTTGGACCCTTACTATTGGCGCTTACTTAATTGGCACATTTGTAACGGAAAAAAACGGTGACAGGACACATCTTAATACACTAAGCTATACACACAAACCTATTTACAGGCCTCACAGGGAGGACACCAGTCAGAACTCTGAATAATCTGCTTCTAGAACATAAAGTAGGGTGGAGCTATACTGTATATAGCCTCTACACTCCCATTACGGGTCACAAAATATACAATGGAGTGGCCATCCCTCATGCATAGTCACATGGATATATAGATGTGGGTGCTCAAAAAGTGTCCGGAATATATAAGTCCTTGACTTTAATGTAATACAGGTTCTGGAGTAATGTTCTATTGTGGAGTGGGTCAGAAGAATAGCAAAATTACCAAACCAGTCAGTTGATAATAAAGTGTCTCCTGAAGTGAACCAACAAGATGAAAAAATGAATCCACTTGTAGTTAACTCATTGGAGTCAAACTAAATTAAAACTGTATTGCACATGTTGTCAAAGATAAGAAATGAAATTGATTCACCATTTTGGCTATATTTTTGTTAAATCATGACACTATGGGCCTCATGCAGTAAGCCCCGATAAGGCTTTTTCGGCATTTTATAGCCATTTTTTTCCTTCCTGATTCAGTAAGTGCCGATAAGTGGGAATTATCGGCAACTTTTCCTCCCGATAAGAACTTATCGGGAGACGGCTGCCGATAAGCCACTTATCGGCACTTTTTAAACCCGGCTGAATTCAGGAAGCCCCGATCAGCTTTTCGCTGCTGATCGGCACCCCAGATTGGAGATTTTATGGCCAATCCAGCCCGCCAACTAAAGTTGGCAACTTGCTGGAGGAGAAGCTTTGGCCGGGGCGACACTTAGAAAAAATCAGCCCTTTTTCCTGCCTGTGATTGATGCCGGGGGTCTCCGGAGCTGATACCCGCACCGGGCCCCCCCGGCATGCATCCGAAAAAGGCATTTAAAAGCCACTTCATTACCTTAGCGGCTAACCGCTAAGGCAATGAAGGGGTTAACCCACCGTGCCATCTTTGTTGTGAGTAGTGGGGGTGGGTGAAGGGGGTATTTGGCCCTGGGTGTTAGTTTAGGACTTGCGGGGGGGTTGCGGGGGCACTTAACCCCTTCACGACCGTAGCGGTTAATACCGCTACGGCCATGAAGGGGTTAAGGCCTCCCGCTACCCACCCGCAAGCCCTAAACAACCACCGTTGGGGCTAATACCCCCTTCACCCACCCCCACTACCCACAATTATAAAAAATACACACACCAGCCCCACACTAACTAAATAAATAAATATATATATATATATATGACCCCAACAACACCTATACCCCCCTAACATACAGTATAGTAATGGGCACAATGACTATTATCCACAAATGGATAATAGTGCAGTTGTCCATTTAAAATACATACACAACAATAAATACATTAAATACATATAGTACTCACCACCCATGTCCGGTTGCCACGATGAAGGCCATCCTCATCTTCATCCTGCCCATGCCCCATCCACTTCTGCAAAACAGACACAATAATTAAAACATCCAATGTAATGTCCCCTTACCCCTTAATCACCATAGCGGTTATTAACCGCTACAGTCATTAAGGGGTTAACCCACCATCACCCACATACCCTCCCCCACTAACCCCCCCAACCACCCTCACCCACTACCCACAGGGGAGTCCTACCAAATACCCTTGGGGCCAATACCCCCTCCCCCAGCACATACAGTACAATAATGTGCCAAATAACTATTATCCACATAGGGATAATACACTATTTGGCCATTATTAAACACATTAAATACCTTAATAAAATAAAGAAAATTCTACTAACCTCATCAATAAGAAGGCTCCGTCGCCAGCATCATCCTTGGGGTCCGTTGCCAAAATAATAAATAGGCAATACATCTCAATTACATTAACATACCAATGAACCCCTTAATCACCTTATCGGGTACTAACCTCAAAGGTAATTAAGGGGTGAAGCCATCCTGCAATGGCAACACCACTTATGCATAACATCCTCAATGAATTAAAAAGCAATTTCCTAACCAAATCTTATTTAATCATTCAATCTGAAGGCTCAAATGCCACTTAAAACATTGCATTTACAGTGTATACATGTAGCATAACATGTAAACTGCATGTACACGCTGCAAATCAATGTTAACAATACAGTAATTCAACTCAAATAGCCTGACATCACAAGAACTATATTATGTAAGCAAATAAAGTCAACATCAATGAATAAACACACATGAATTACATCCCTAAACAATTAAAATACCATCCATACCAATTACACAATTAAATATAGCTATCGTAACAGAGAACAACTTGAAAACATACAAAAAAGGACACCAACAATTACAATATACTATAGCAAGCCTCTCCATAACCTACAGTACAGCATACAGCCCAAAACTTACATCTCTCTAATAATAAAATACATTTAACACACATCTATGCATAGCAGCATAGCCACAATCATTATACATGTATGTATATATCTCTCTAGACATACATGAAAAAGCAAAAGAAAACACAGTTACATTAAATACATTTCTTTATTTAACTTACCATTACTTGCCCCCACCGACTCCCGTTGATCAGCTTACTCACGAACCAATCCACGAACAGTAACCCATAAAATAAAAAAAACATAAAATAATAAACATGAAAATAATAAAACACGACAATCCAGGGGTCTTCTAGTTGTAATCCATCTTCATCTGTATTTTTCTACCTTCTTCCGGGGTCTTCTTGCCGTCCGGTGCCACGCCCTGGTCTTCTTTCTTCAGAGGAGGTCCTTCCTCCTCGGCGTCTGGCTTCAAAATGAGACGACATAGGCTTTTAAAGGCCTATGACGTCACATTTTCGTCATATGGTTCTCACGGCCCTGATTGGGCCATGAAAACCATGCGTTTTGGCCGATGTAAAAAAAAATGATGACGTCACTTAAAGGCAATGACAGCACAGCCAATCAGAATGGCTTTGCTGCAATTGCCTTTAAGATGACATCATGAAAAGACACATGGCCGGACTCACATGATACGGCAGCCAATCAGAGCGTGGGAAGTCTATCCCCACTCTGATTGGTGCAAGTACCATGTGACAGAGGCTTGGGGGAGAAAGGATGTGATGTCATTGAAATTTTTTTTTTGAATAATTGAATAAAGGTGGCGGCGACACTGCCACCCGATCACACATTCCGGGGCCTGTAACTCGGGAAGCAGGGGGTCTCTGGTCCACAAAGTGATGCGGTTCAGCTCGGGGGACCCCCTGCTCACTGTACACTATTATTAAATAAATATTAATGCTGCTTCTCTACCGTAGCAGATACCCTGTAAGGTAAGGAACGAGTCTTTATTGATGTGTGTGTTTTACTCATAGTGTAGATGTGCAGAGGGTCTCCGGATCTGAAGCGTTTTTGTTTTAGGTCCGGGGACCCCCTGCTTCCCGAGATACAGGCCCCTTTAGGGGGTGCCGGTATCCCTCTGCTTTGTTTACATGCCGCGGTCACGTGATCGGGACCTTTAAATGCAGAGGGATACCGGCACCTCATAAAGGGGCCTGTATCTCGGGGAGCAGGGGGTCCCCCGACCTGAAACCAATGCGGTTCAACTCCGGAGACCCCCTGCACATGTACACTATGAATAAAAGTTGTTTAAAAATACTTTATTTGTTGCCGATGTTTGCGCTGAGAGAGCGGCTTGTCTCTCTCTGCTGCAAACATCTATCGGCAGACAAGGCCTATCGGAAGGCTTATCGAGAGCCAGCCTGTATCGGCACAGGCTCATCGGCATCTTTGCTTTCGCAGTGCTTCGGCAGGGATCGGAAGGATTCGGCCCTTACTGAATACTGCGAGGGCAAATCGCCAAAAAAAGGCCGATCCCCCACCTATCCGCCACACTTGGTGAAAAGATTTTATCGGGCCTTACTGCATGAAGCCCTATGTAATATTTCATGTGTTGTTGTTCATCTGAGGTTGTATTTACCTAATTCTTAGACCTGCTAAGGAATAGATGATTGTTATTATGTCCTGATATGTAAAACCATGGAATTCAAAGAGGGTGTACTTTCTTTTTCACACCACTGTGTATATATACACATATTACACCGTGCCATGATTTATTTAACAAAAATAAAGCCAAAATGGAGAAGCCATGTGTGAAAAACTAAGTATACCTTATGATATATATGTAATGAGAGATATCAAGATACTGTGCTCCAATTTGGTTCATATTGTGCCAGTGACTATTTTAGAGAGTGTTTAGGGAGGCGTTGGGGGAGGTGAGTCAACACAACATTATAACGAGATGTTACAAACTTTACGCCTACAACTGGTCCAATTTTCCTTTTTCTTTCCGTCAAATAAATATGTAATGTTTGAGGTGGCATTAAGCCCACTCCTAAGGGATTTATATGTTAGAAGTAAGATTAACAGGCTTCATACATCTACTGTTGGTGCAAATTGACATGGATCAACATTTTTGCTCCATTGTTTTGGAGCAATTGCTCCTCATGACATATATCCCTAACAGATGATAACCATCATTTGGTTTGGGAAACAATGAGGCATGTACCTTACATGTGGAAACTGGTGCTGTTTTGTGCCCCTGTTCTGCAGCTATAAAACAATGAAACAATCGCCTTCCCTTCAGACCACCCACTTCATGACTTTGTCAGCGCGACACTTGTCAAAGAGAAAAATCCAATAGATTTCCATTGGATTTTTGTACACGATAACTCTGAATTGAAGGCAGTTTTTAGTTCTCTGAAGAAAAAACTGTGCGCGCTGTCCCTTTATAGTCCTCCCATTAATAACGGGTCCTCCCTGCTGCTCCTAATCTCCTGTGATCAGCGGTGCATACTCAGTCACAAAAAACACACAAAAATAGGAGCGCATAAGTTTTTAGTTCTCTGCATTTTGGTACTTGGTCAAAATGTAGGTGGCCTGTCATTTGTTTTGTGCCAGAAACTATCCTTGAGTGTTTATCATATAGAAAGCCCAAGGGATTATAGCTGCTCAATTATCCATACACATTTATGGAGCTATGTTCATTCACCTGACACTTCGGTTTTCAGAAGTTGGCAAATCGCTTACTATTTAATTGCAACTTTCAAGTCATTGGAATTTCAATTTGATGTTTTTTGGGTTGATAAGTCTAAAGTTAGCCTATTCTCTGACAATTTGAAGCAAAACCAAAACCCTAAACTCCCCTTTATTCATTTTATTCAAGGTTGGGATTATAGCTCTTACAGGATATTCCAGTGCCACAGTATGTCTTGTGGCATAACACTGCTTAGTAAATATGGAAATATGGCCTTATGGATTTCCTGGTGTTTGCTGGTATTTATTCTTACTGATAGCAAAATGTGATTATTTTCTTGACTCTGGCTTACCAAGGAATGATCTGCATCTCTCCAGTTACTCCCATGTATTGATTATTTTGCCAAAAATTACTTGATTTTAATATATGGTGCCAAAGACCAAATATATGACACCATTATATGGGGGCAATGTGAAGATGTAATTCCCAACACTGTGTAGATTATGGGAAGGGATATTCATTTTCCTATTGTGATTTTATGTATGATGCACTTATTGTATTAAAAATTCTCTGTATTCTAACATCGGGTTTGGTGGTCGCATGAATGATAAGATTGGAGGCAGGTGAATATTTTTTTCCAGTGGTTAATTACACTACATAGGATGATCTAGTAATATGCAGCCAATGATATTTTTTGGTCCAGACCGATTTATTCACAACTATATATAACATTTTTGAAAATGTATATACTTCAACACTGCCTCAATTAAAGCTCCATGGTGCCTCCAAGTATGACATGTTAATCCAATTAATGGGAGTTGCTGTGGGCTTTACTATGATGACTTCCACACCAGTAGTTGTTTAGAATAAACTTTATGAAAACTGCTATTAGCAAGGTGCCAAGTGGGTGCTTAAAGATAACGCATAATGTTATGCACAGAGAGAAATACATCAAACATCTTACATAAATATTGCCAATCAGTTCCCTCTCCCCAGGGTGCACCCTTCGCGCGTATAGTGCCCGCGACCGCGACACGTGACGTCACCCGTCACCGCTAGCAAAAGTTGTATTTCGCTTTGCGGCGGCGTCGCGGCCGACCAGGGCATGGATTGGTTCAGGGGCTGTCACATCAGGTGACAGCCCCAGAACAATCAAATATTCCCGGGTTCCAAAAATCGCGTCGCCCCTGTCGCTATAATCGCACGCGGCAGCGACAATGCAATTGTTTTCGGGCGACGTCACGTCGCCGTCACTATAGGCTCGGACTGTATTGTCATTCCTGCTCAGGCCTGAGATAAGAGAACATGTCACATAAAAGTATTGTATCTTTTCATGAATGTTCTCAATTCAACCATTCAGCTGGGGCCATCAGACTGGGACTGGTAGGGGTTGGTTCTAGCTTTATATATTCCCTACGACTGACACATTCCTTGGAATATTCCTCCCCTGATCAGAGTAACAAAAGGGAATGAAGGGCATAAGGAGATATGCCCTTCCAAAGAATTCACTTTGTGGCACACCAACCTAATAAAATATAACATTTAATAAAGCAAAGTTAAAAGATGTATCTGTTATGTAATTTAAACAGTAATTAAAAAGCATACGAGTAGCATATATAGGTAATGGAATGAAACTGAAGGGTCTCGATGAAGCTCAAGATGGTCAGTGATTAGTAATTCATTGATGAGCTGAGATGTATAATCTTACTTAAGAGGAGTGTTTACTTCCACAAATAAGGGCTATAGAAATGTAAGTGGAGCTAGCAAGTGGTCATTGAGTAGAAATAAGGTTAAGCACTAAATTAACTGCTGCTACTAAGATGTACAAAGTAAGAGGTCTTAAATGCCCCATATAGCGTATAGCATAAGGGTATGAGACTGACCAGAATATAGCTTCTTGCAGTGTGTTATAAATTGAGATTGCGGTAGCCTCTGGTGTGTTGGCAGATAATTGTAACCTGCTAGTGAGATCCAAATACTATTCTCTATGCATATAAATAGTGGACCAGATTGCCACATACAGTATATCACACTGCATGATGAAACTCATAGAGCTCCTTAGTGATCTGTCTTTTGCAGAAAATGCTTTCCCAGCAGGGTGTTTGAATTATTGGGTGGATTTTATTTACTGCCAGATCATAAGCCATGTTAATGTTACACCTGTACTTCTGAAGAAAATATGTCGTCATCTCTAGAACATCCCGTAGACAATCTTCTGCCACAGACCAGGTAAAGATGCTGTGGGTCTTTTACTGCACACCAAAATCTTATTGCATGCATCACTCACCCATCAGCCACTCGCAAGACTGCTTTGCAGGCCTGAAGTAATTGAGGTGCTCATGGGTTCCTTTCTTACCATACCCGCAGGTGTACAGTACTATGAACATGTGGGACACACAGTCAGGTGGCAAGTTCTGATCTGTTGGTTAGAAGGGAGGATTCCAATTAGAGATGCACCCTGGGAGTCTTCTTCTTACTTTTTCAGTGAGTCTGAGAAATGTCTGAGAAATGACTGGATTAAGCTATGGTTTCCCCAATCTCTCTCCAGTGGCTTTGGCCCATGAGTCAATGCCAGTCATTACAGGTTTCTGGTTCAAAAGCATGTTTTAAGTCTGTTGTCATCATACGGTAGTACGTCTGGGTCTCTACATGTAATCCTCTTTAATCCTCTGTCTTGTCTGACAATAGCAAGGCTAGAACCTTCAAACTTGCTGTTCCTGAGCATGCGTTCATCTTGGGTGCTAATAAATATTGGCTTCTGGACCTCTGGCTCTTCTAGGTTTTCAAAGACTTCCCAGTCTCTCATGTCTTCTTGGACAATCTTCTTGGTTTTAATAGTTAAAGTTCAGCCACACTCCCCTGCATTGCAGTGCTTTGCTGTTTGTTTATGTTTCTCACCGATGACAGCTTGCCATGACATGTCTTTCCCTGATGACAGGGTATTACTTTGAACATTTTTATTGAAAGACGTCGGTGGATGAATAAACGATGTATCAAATTCTGCATCAGTATGCTCTCCCCTCCCTCGCTTTTTGCTAGTATCAATACATTAATGTTTCCCGTTATTACAGGACCCTCTAACACTGTGTGCAGTAATTCTACATGTGAATGCATTATTGAAGTATGTTTGCTGTAAATGCAAACAGTGCCTTATCTATGCTGGTATGAGCTCCTAATAATCTGCCACTGTTCTCTCTTATTAGTTGCGAACATCAGCTAAATGTAGTATTAATGCTATTTATTTTTATATCAGAAATCCATATACATAAATTCACTTCTTGCGCTCAGTCAATCTACTAACTCACAAGCTACCCCCTCCTTCATCCCTCAACGGGTTTCAGTTCAATTATATTTCTGCCAGAGTAGGGTAACGTTGAGCCAGAAGGCAAATGGCCAATTGTTCTGTCTCCTGGTTTGTTAAACAACTTTGCAAGTCTAAGCCAAGAACAGGCCATGGAGTCAGCAAACAAGGGGCTTCAAAATACAGTGCAGTTGTTTGTCTCTGGGGTGTCTAGTGGTATTGACGTTTGTGGCCAGAATGGAAATAAATGTACCACAGAGCACAGAGTCAAGGCTCAGTACACTGGTCCATACAGCTACTCAAGTGAAACTATGTAAGAAGGAAATTGAAATATAAAATATAACCCCATTTATTGTATTGGCGCTATCAAGGCAATGTTGATTTGCAGAAGGTACTGCACATTCATCTTGTTGGCACATATTATTTGCAAACCTTACAAGTGCCTGACTCCAACTGCCCCATCACACCAATTAAATGAAATGCTGGCCCCTTAATCAGCGTTCAACGAGTTCAACGTTCTGGGACCTGAAATTGACACATGATCATGAAGGGCTGTATGTGGGTCCTAATTTACCAGTTGATCCCCTTTTCAGAGCGCTTGGGCAGGCAGACCACCAAAAGTCTCTTATTTGGGAAGTCATTATCATGGTTAGTCGCAATGAACGTTGACATTATGGAGATGGAAGAAACAGTATATAGGCCAGAATTCATAATGGGAGCAGGAGAAGAGTCAAGAACAGGTGGGTCCTAGACTCAACATTCTGCAGAAACATTAGGAATTAGTTAATTAGATGCCCTATTAACTATAAAAGGAACTGCAACGGTTAGCTGCTGCCTTGTAGTTAGTCTTGCTATACCCATAGAGTCCTGACACTTCTTTAAACTTACATCTATGTTCTGGTTCTATGCTGTATCCATTAGGTGTTTCTGTTTATCCATCTATCACTGAGGTGTCACCAGTGCATTAGTGACGGAGGTATATCTTGCCTAGCTCTGTAGGCTCTCATGGAACCAGTTGCAAATATCAGAACTGAGTGAATCTCTTTAAAGTCACCGGATGGCACTTCATAATGTGATAGTCCACTAAAATCGGTGTATATATGGGTTCATCTTTGTTATTGCTTCTTTGTTTTGTTTTCCTTTTTTTTGTTTTATTAAAATACTGTGTATATAAGGATCCAATACTGTACATGGAAGATATTGGATTACATTGTAACCTCAACTGAAGAGTCAAAGCATTTAAACTTGACATAAGTAGTCATTGTTTCAATGGAGGTTCCTTTGTTCTATTTGTAGCTCTACTATTTTTTTTAAAATTAAAAATACAGGGACATTCGAACGCTATGATTATTATTCATTTCAGGGGGACAGCATTTATATAACCTGAAACACACACATTCTTTTTATCTACTGAAGGATAAATTCCAGAAGAGAAAATAAATCGTTCTACGGTATGTGGGAGTCTCTTTGTACATGCAATAGGCCCTTAAGATCCACCCAGTTGTAGAACAGAAAACCTTAATCTGCATTACCAACTATATCCCTGTCAAACCTCCGACTTTCATTTTGTATGGATTCACATGGCCATTGTCTCCTTAAATACTGTATATAATAACCAACAGGGAAGTTCTTCCTCAAAGTGGAGGCTTCTCCATAGATGTCTACTGCTTGTTCTCAGACATGGCACTTATTAGGAAAAGTAAACATGCTTTGTTGGTCTAGGTTTTGATTCTGCCATGTTAGCAATGACTTTAATATTTAGCAGTTAGAGAGATTTTTTTTAAATTTTATTTACGGCGTAAATAATCAGGTTCTATTACGTGACTATCAAAATTGGGATGATCAAAATTTTATTTTATGGTCTGCGTACCAAGGAAATTTTGGGGCAGAGAAAGTGTGATTTGCTGCACTGCACCATTTGGGCACAGGCGCGTCCAATGTAGAAACCGTTTCTTTTTTCTGTTGCAGATTGTTAGCTACCACCTTCAACTTGGTCGGTTTTACTGACAGATTGAAGGAGTAAAATGGAACGCACAGAGCTGGACAATTTGATACATCTCACTGTGTAGATCCTCTGTCTGTAACTCAGCCTTTTGAAACTCCCCAACTCATAAGCTGACACACATGGGGCAAAGAGCTTTATACACTGACGTTAAGAGACACAAAATGAAAATGACACTACTTGCATTACTGTTACTCCAAAATTAACTTAGTGCAGGGGTGCGCAAACTGAGGGGCGCAAGATTTTCCAGGGGGGGCACGGCGACTCCAGAGGCCCCGCGCTCTTCCCCAAGGCATTTAAATGGTTTAAAAACCATGTACAGTAACAGTCGTGGCACACAACCCGTGTAATAAATGCTGCGAATATTGACTGATGATGTCTTTAACTCTTATACCTTATGAAATTCTTTGTGGTCTCCACATATAGAGGGTGCCCCGCTGTTTCACAATCCTGGCATACATAGGAAAAACAACCCGGCAGTTAAAAACATGGTTTATTGAGCACATGGGTAATATTAAAAATGGGAATAACACTACTACACCATTGAACATTGTCAGGAACATAAATACTCCATCTCCTCTATCTGTATTATGGGGAATCGATCATGGTGGAGGTCAGGGGTGCTGATCTTGATCGATTTGCTCCTGCGACAGCTTTTTCTAAGGTCAGGTTAGTTCCCCTCTCCTTGAATTGTCTTTTTTATATATTTAATATAATTAGCACTTTTTTGGTATTTCTTTTTTCATTTTCTTTTGCTCCGTGTTGATTTTCTTTATACAGCTGGGCCCTGGTGTTGTGTTGGATTCGGCGGCTCACTGCGCCATCCCTGGCTGTTTCTTTACCCTGTCCGTCTCTACAAAATGGTGGCCCGGAAGTGACGTTTATGTGTCATGCTGGCGGCACCTGGAAGTAGAATAGCCACATTGCCTCAAGCGCTGAATTGAAGTCTCATCTGCGTTCCACACTGGTCACAACCAGACATGAAGAGGCCACACCATCTCAATGTCTTGTAAAGCTTATTTTTGCACTTTGTGTGTTTGGACATGTGTATACTGTAGGTCATTTGTAAATTATTTCCTGCAATGAACCCCATAAAAAAGGCATCGGCTGGTGCCGAAATGTGGTACAGGTATACCCCGGTTTAAGGACACTCACTTTAAGTACACTCGCGAGTAAGGACATATCGCCCAATAGGCAAATGGCAGCTCACGCATGGGCCTGTCAGCATGTCCTGAGCAGCAATACCGGCTCCCTACCTGTACCGAAGCTGTGCGCAAGCGGGGAGACTATAGAGCCTGTTACACATGCGTTATTTACATCAGTTATGCACGTATATGATGATTGCTGTACAGTACATGCATCGTTAGGCCTTGCCCCCGCTGCCTGCTACAGCGTCCGCTGTGCCGGATGCTGCGCTCACGAGAACCCTCCCCGCAATGGCGCCGGGCCCGCTGCGAGGGGGGGCCGCAGCGCTCGTGCGAGAGCTACTCCTGCTCTCAATAGAATTGAGAGCAGGAACTCGCGTCGAGCGGCTAGGCACGCCCCCCGGCGGTTCAGCCAATGAGGGCGAACCTGCCGGGTGACGTCATGGCCGCGCCCCCGTCACTCCTCCGCCACGCCCCCCCCGGTCTCTGCTCCTGCAGTGAGCTGCAGACCGGGGAATCGCCGGAACGCGCAGCCAAAAGCGCGGGCGCGCATTACAGCACCGTGACCGGGGCCTTAGCCTTAAGTGGAAAAAAGGTAGTGCTTCACTTTAAGTACATTTTCACTTTACATACATGCTCTGGTCCCATTGCGTACGTTAATGCGGGGTATGCCTGTATTCCACTATGCATCAGTAAAAATAGTTTGTATTGTTGACTACATTTGGTGTGCCTGGCCTTTTATATCTTAATTGCTGGCAAAACGTTTCACCAAGCCTCAAGGTGCTAATAATGGGGACAAATCAGCAGGCGGTGTGCACAATAACACCAGGCTGACAGGGAAACACAGTATGTGCTTTATACATAGTCCCAGCATTAAGGGATTGGAGCAATTATAGAGAATTATGCATGTGAATCTACCGCTTTTAGAGAATGTTAGCACTTGAAATTAAATTGCCATGCACATGGATGTAAAGCGGGGGGAATTGTCTGTGAACCCTAACTGAGCTGTGGCATTTCCACGACTATAAAAATTGCCAATTTTGATATAGTTTGCAACCTCATGCGAAAGGTTCGACCAGGTCGGTGTTGACTGGTTGTCTGGCACCCTTTTTATTGTTTCATTTGTCTTTTTCTTTTAGTTATTTCATTTTTATTTTGCCCGTCAAGGGATCCACTATCACGTCACCATGACCTGATCTAATCCCACGCCAAGACTACAGAACAGGAAGAATTGCGGCAAAAATGTCTAAACGCAAAGCTCACTGACGCCTTGTTAAGTGCTGTTACATTGTATGAACTGTTATGGACGTTAGTGCTAATGGTATGTAAAAGAGGTGTTCCCTCTAACAACACATACTGTATCCACAGAGCTTCGTTATCATTAAAGCAGGGACTTAATGATGTGTTAGATAAGTCATACCCAAAGGTATCTATGTCTGCCCTTATTTATATAGCGCCATTAATGTACATAGCGCATCACAGCAGTAATACATGTGACAATCATATAAATAACAAATAATACAAATAACAGATCATGGGAATAAGTTCTTTAGACATAAAAGTAACATTGTAGAAGAGGAGTCCCTGCTCCGAAGAGCTTACAATCTAATTGGTAGGTAGGGAGAACGTACAGAGACAGTAGGAGGACGTTCTGGTAAGTGCGTCTGCAGGGGGCCAAGCTTTATGTAATATGTATAGTATTAGCCAAAGGTGGTGATAGCTCCCTCTAGAGCCTAAAATATGGGTTTTGCTGGAGAGGACGATAAAGGAACAGAGAGAGGGAGAGGGGTGTACTTCTTTTGTGCAAAGGGGTCTCTCCACGTGTTGTGTAAAGGTGTGTTTGGGGGTATATATGTAGCTCTTGGGACTCTTGTCATGTTGGACCTCTCAGTGGCCTTCGACACGATTGATCATTGGATGCTGCTGCACTGCCTGAGGGATTTAGCCGGAATCGGTGGGACTGCACTACAATGGGTTAACAAAAAGAACGATTCCTGCGCTCCTACATATTAGGCTAAAATAAAATAATGAGTTCATGAAAAAGGGTAATTTTGTTAAACCCTTTGGCCAAAGCATTTGTAAGCCTGCATGCCATGACAAGGCATAACCGTATGCAGGTACCTACTGTACACCGAATATATATGTAATAATTGTCCCATGGACTAGTGATACAATGGGACAAAGCCCTGAAGGGGTTAAATAAAGCATATGCTTCTGTGAGTAGTGCAAATAAAAACTGGCCAAACCCAGTATCATAGTTACCTTAGTGTAGAGGTAAACAGTGGGTGCACAATTTCCCTGGAGTGAATATAATAAAACTTACTTATACGTCTTTCTGTCAGCCGTATACATTCACCTACTCTTCAATAGAGGTGATGTGCAGACTGACACTGAGGTGTATTATACCTGCACTAATTGGAAAATTGGTAGGGGCTCTGTAACTGCTATATAAAGCAGATGAGCCAATGAACCTACCCCTATGACGTTTCAGTGATACTATATTAAAATGCCCGTAGGGAGTAGGCAGCAAGGAAAAGGATTGCCTAATATTTGTGAGAAATTGTACATAATACCGCGCTCCTCCCTATAGAAGTTTGCTGGTAAAAAGATAGGCTTTACATATACGATCACTGATACGTCATAGGGGTAGGTTTTATTGGCTCATCTGCTTTACATAGCAGTTACAGAGCCCCTACCAATTTTCCAATTAGTGCAGGTACAATACACCTCAGTGTCAGTCTGGACATCACCCTCTATTGAAGAGTAGGTGAATGTATAAGGCTGACAGAAAGAAATATGCGTACGTTTAATTATATTCACACAAGGGAATTTGTGCACCCACAATTTACCTCTACAGTAAGGTAACTATGATACTGGCTTTGGTCAGTTTTCATTTGCACTACTCACATAAGCATGTGCTTTATTTAACCCCTTCAGGGCTTCGTCACATTTTATCACGAGGACAATTATTACATATATTCAGTGTAGGTACCTGCATACGGTTATGCCTTGTCATGGCATGCAGGCTTATAAATGCTTTGGCCAGAGGGTTTAATAAAATTACCCTTTTTCATGAGCTCATTATTTTATTTAAGCTTAATTGGTAGGAGCGCAGGAATCGTTCTTTTTGTCTTTCTATATGTTAAGGCCTATCTTTTTACCAGCAGCAAACTTCTATAGGGAGGAGTGCGCTATTATGTACGGTTTACTACAATGGGTTGCCTCATTCCTGCAAGGCCGGACCCTGCAGGTGGCTATTGTGTCCCATGTGCCTCCTGTGGGCCTGTCCCCTTTGGGGGACCCTCCGGGGTAGGTGCTGTCACTCTTCTCCTTCTCGTGTGCAGCTTCAGAGGTCTGGAACTCGCTTTACCGCTGTTCCAGGCATGATGTAAGACTTATTTCTTCCTTCTGGTGTTCCCTGTCTAACAAAATGAATTGTGTATAATTTTAGTTTGTTCTTAAACTGACTGTAAAGTATTGCGGTGCTCCCATAACGGTATCACTATTTTTAAGTAAAAAATAAATGATGATGATGATGATGATGATGATGATGATGATGATGATGATGATAATGATAATGATGATGATGATGATGATGATGATGATGATGATGATGATGATGATGATGATGATGATGATGATGATGGTAAATTAGATCTCTCAAAACAATTGAAAATTGCACTCAAAGTAAAAATTGAGTCGGTACTAGCGGGTATACATAACACTATTGTTGTCCCTTTATGCTCGCTGTAGCGCATTGATGATCTGTGTTTCACTCATTTTGTGCCCTTTGATGCCTTTGCTGTACTTTTGGCATCACGCCATAACTGCTGACATCACCACCTCCCGGGCGCTAACGTCAGAAGGATATGTGAGGATCTCCACTAATCGGCATCACTATACACGTGGTAGGAATATAGTTGCTACGGTAGCCGCATTGGAGTCCTGACGAAGGGTCTATGTGATCGGTCCCAAAAGTTCTTGAGCCCCACCGTTTTTTCTGCTTATATGCTTCATGAAGGTATTTTGTAAACTTTATTTATTTGAAACCTATACGGTCCGCATGGGCAGAAAATAAGAATAACATTTGGAAGAGCGTCTGGGCCTATTGTCCTTTTTAAAACAGGAAATTATGTTATATGAAGCTTTTATGACACAGTTTCTATCTCATGAGCAGCCAACGTGTCAGTGTGACTTAACCTACAGATTATTCTGCTTCATGGTGTGGGACTTAATCACTCTCTATTTTAAAAAAAACAAATGGCCATCTGTTTAAACACTATCAATTCTTTTATTTAATGCATGAATAAAATTGCATTATTTTCCAGCGAGACATACCTGCCGTAGCAGGTAGAATGAGTGTCTGATTTCTTGTCCTTTAAAAAAAAAATAAAAGTCGGCGTTAAGAAACATATTCTCTTATGTACGTGTGAGTGAAATGTAAGACTCATGTATTTTGTATCGGCTCACTGAGTATTGTCTAATTGTAGAAATAAATCCTCTATGAGTTTACACTCTTTTCTATGCCATCAATCTAAGAAAACATTCTCCACCCCTCTTTATAAGCTTAGTAACTTAAAAATGCCTCTTTAAGTATCTGGCAATATTAACCTGTCATCGGGCTTTTATCATAGCTGCAAAGCTGTGATGACAGCAGTATAAAGATTTCAAAGAGATACTTTCATTTTTTTTAACCAGATCTAGACTTTGGTTGGTCAGACTCATTAGATTATTATAAAGAGCCTTCGTAACACGTCTATTTATTCTTTGGGGGGTAGATATTCAGCAAGCTGGGTCATGGACTATTCGCTTGAGATGCTATTAATTTTATTTACGTGCAAACAAACGGTGCAAGTGTAAAGCTTTTGTATTATACTATGGAGTATTAGGGGTATGATCACCAATGATGAATGCACATTTTGGAAGTAGCGCTCTCGAAAATATGCCATTTATAATACAAAAGCAAAGTCAACAGAATTGAGACTTTGCAGTGCTGTCAATAAAAATATATCCTAGAATCAATAAGTGAGCAAAGCATTCGTCTTCATGTGGAACCCAAACCTCATGATGTAGGGAAACTGCGTTTGCAACAATAGTTATGGATCTATATTATATGTGTAACAAAGACCTTGAATGTGATGGTATAAATGATATCTTTTTAAAGCTGATTTTTGATACGGTTTATAACCTCTGACCAGTAAAGGGTATCACTATTTGGGCCGAGAGACGAACTGGCATTTTTTTTGTAGCCTTATCAATTGTCCCTCCATACATTGGGCCGTTTCCTATATATCCATCAAAGCGTCTTTTGGGGCCGCTCTCTGACGCAAATCCCCATTCAATTCAATGCGGACTTTCGTATGAAAACGGCCTGAACTGCCACTTTGGTAGATGTACAGTAGAATGACCGCCTTTGAACCCGATGAGGTGGAAGTGAAAGAAGAATGGTGGCTTTGATATACAAAATCAAGGCTACACAGGATGACCCATCTTATGCAGGCACACTATGACCAGGATACTATTTGTCGAGCTGTGACTGTGTTCTGGATGCTTCCCTTACAGGTGACCAGTAGAAGGTATTAGGTATTGAGCTATGATAAAACGGAAGTCTGTATGAATATATGCAGCTCATAATTGTCCACATACCCTGTCTATGTTATAGGTCTGAGGGGTACGAATTTGAAGACTGTAATAGCTATGACGTATTCATCTGAAGATATATGTGTTGCATGCAATGTCTGATTTGTTTTCATGTAAATAGGAGGAAGACCCAAGGAATTAGTCTGTCTATCTTTTTTTATTTTTACTTTGTTTTGTTATTTGGTTTTACAGTAGGAGCATGTATTATATTGCTTATTTTTTTTATTATGGCTACACCATTGTTTTCGTAGGTTTGAACAGGATGTGTTTAATATTGATGTATGTAACATTTGGGACGTGGAATGCTGAATCCGTGCTCAGTTAAGAATATTTGCATTTTTTTATGGATTAATAACTAAAATAAGTGATTTGGATAATTTTTTAGTTCTCTTTGGAATGACTTTTTCTTTGGTATTGTTTAGATTAAGGGGTTCTGAGCATATCCCTTATGGGGGTATATATTTGACCTGTGTGGAAAATACTATTTCATGTTGATCATAATTTGAACATAGATGATTATAACGCTCAATTCCACAATATTAACAATTACAAAGTAAACACCAGGTGCATAGGGAAAATTAACCAAAATACAGACAAGATAGTGACCGAGGTCACATGAGTCCCTTATTAGCACGCACTCATGGTGCAATAATAATTAAATGGGGGGGATAAAGTCAGAGAAGCCTCGCATGCTCCAATCACCCACAAATAATGGGGCTACATGGCAGATAGGACGTCCAACCTGTTAAAATGAAAAATAACAAATATTTTAATGAAATAATCAAACGCCGAAACAAGTGAATGTATGTATAAGTGATTTAAAAATAGGATTAAAATAAATCCCCAGACAGGGAGGTGCTAGGACGAGAGATGGTAGCGGGGATTCCACCGCAGCAGACACGGTTGTATTATTTGTGCGATTGCTATTTATAGCCAGATACTTATATTCACAGCCTGCACGATCTTATGGTTTGGACTGCTATTTAATAGAGTTGACGTATATATGCACATTCAACCAACGTACCATCCATATTTAGCTGCTCTTTGTGGTAGACGGTGGTATTTCTCCCTTCTTGCTTATACAGGTATCATTCATATACATCACACTGTGTTTGTTGATGACGACTATATCTACCTGCAAGTGAGGTATCAGTGAGTGATATATATTTCTCACATTAACTAATGTGACATCAAGAACCAAGCCGTACAAAACATAAGAAACATATACAAAAAGCACAGATCATAGAAACTCTTTGAAATGGTTCATTTGTATGTGACCAAGATGTTGGTATTAAATGCACATTATCGAACCTTCTGGAGCGCTTGTTTGCATACAGAAAGCGCTGCGCCCGGAAAGTGAGGTAGGGGAGGAATATATTTACAAAATAAACCACCACAAAACAGACTTCATGTTGCTTGTGGCTACATGTCGCTACAGTTAGAAGCATTAAGGAAAAAGCAGTGTTTGGGCAGTTGGTTCTAGGAATTTAATTCATGCCCCACACGCAGGGGTGCGCAAACTTTTTTTTCTTTGCGCCCCCCTGCCTGCTCTCCCCCCTGCTCGCGCCCCACCACTTACCTTATCTCCAGCAGCGGCGGCGTCATTTAACGCTGCGCTGTCGTGGCGACGCATCGCCAGAAGCCGCCGGAGAGCAGGTAAGAGGGAGTTGCAGAGGCCTTGCACACTCCCCCGGCATTTTATTTAAATGTTGTGGGGAAGAACGTGGGGCCTCTTTAGGCGCCGTGCACCTCCCCGCCCCCCAAGAAAATGTTGCGCCCTCCAGTTTGCGCACCTCTGCCCTAGAGCAGGGTTGGGCAACTCCAGTTCACAAGGGCCACCAAACAGGTCAGGTTTTCAGGAAATCAGTCTTCGATTGAGCCACCTGTGCTGAAGCGGGGAAATCCTGAAAACCTAACCTGTTGATGGCCCTGGTGGACTGAAGTTGCCCACCCCAGCCCTACACCAATTTTAGATGGACCAAGGTAAACCTTCCATGTAGAGCAATCACTCAGAAATAATTAGTTCTCAACCAGCGTGTCAACACAAACATAAATATTATCCTTATTAAACCGGGTTTTTGTGCAGTTGGCAGAGGTTTACGGCCTTCATGGTTCAAAAAAAGCCACACCACAGCACGGTTTGCTGTACTTTGGCTGTCTTGTGCTTGCATTGCACATTCGTCAATTAGAAGAAAAGGGAAGGCTTACCAGATAACACTTACAATCCTCCTGAAGAACAAAGGCATGTGTCATCAGCCCCTCACACAGAAAGAGGGTTGCTGTTCTTAGAATCCTATTGTAACTTGGATGAGATAGACAAAAAGCATTAAGCATTCTTCAGGCTTCCCTTTTTGATGACTAAACGTTACAGAAATGTCTGCAGGGTAGAAGATTTTGGATGTTGGCCAGATGATTAAGATTAGAGATGGAAGGCACACGGATTAGCTTGCCCATTTCTTTTGTTAAATAAAGAAAACATTAAAAGAATATTCTATTACAAATCACACAGTGGGGCAGATAAAGAAACATGTTTTGGAAATATTGTTCAGCAGACCTTTTTTGTGTCGCATTTATTCTGAGCTATAACTGTTATGGGCGGGGGTAACAGGCTCTATAATAAAGGTAAAGCCCGTTTTGGTTACCCCTGTTTCGTGTATAAGGGTCCCAGAGAGTCAGCTCTTGGAGCCAGTAACATTGTATCACTGTGTTATACTGTATGTATTAAAAGCATTTGTTGTGTTTTTCCCTTTCCGGGCATGCAGTCAAGCAGGGATTGCTAGGGTATGAGTTTCAAGGGCGGGGTTGGCAGAGGAACCGTTGACAGAATGTGCCTAGGAGGTTGGGGTCCGGAGTTGCCGGTTCCCCCATAAATGTACCTCACCACTAGAGTACCCTGCTTCAGCACAGCCCAGAAAGGAGAATGAGGCACAGGGATGAATATGTATTCCTGTAGCTGAGGGAATCCCTAGGTTAAGGTGGATACCCCAGCTAGTGCCAAGGTGACTCACAACCAGTATAGGGTTTGTGAGTGCCCAGTCATATATAAGGTGGGGGGGGGGGGAGACTCAGAGTCCAAACTGAGTCACAGGGAAAGTGTGAGGAAATAAGGCAGCAGAAATAAAGAGACAACATTTTTCCTTTTCTGTTCTCTGTACCCCAAGACTCGGAGTGTATTAAAATATACTTTAATGCATTATAATGTGTTTAAACATTCGGAACCGATGTCCAAACAGGAAGCAAAACCATAGCACCGGTATGTCTGCTGGACATTGGAGATCAAAGCAGCCAGAGGATGCCCAGAGGTGTGAACAGCATTTGGTCAGCGAGGAAAGGTGGAGTACTAGGTCTGGAGATCAATGGCAGCCCTCCGGGATGCCACTTGTTCTGTCAGACCTAGTGGAGCCTGCCCAGCGGGTGGCATTGGGATGGCTGAGGGGGTATGTGTCAGGCTTGCATATGCCCCTTGGCTGTTTCGAATTTTCCACTAACCCGGCTTTTCTAGCCGGCTTGTCACTGATTGGCTGCTTGGGAAAGTTCCCACGTGCTGATTGGCGGTCCACTTTGCTTCTATTTTATGAATGAAGCAGAGAATACTATAAGAAGCCCTGAGCCAATCAGATTGTGTGTTCCCTTTGAGTCTGAGCTGAAAGAGCGCGTCCGGGATTTTCAAAGATGCTCTGTTTGTAATAGCAAAGCAACCGGCTTCGATTTCAAGCCTGAAAAGCCTGCCCGCCAGAGACTAAGTCCAGCATTTTGGGACCAAGTTCACAGAAAGGAACGTAGCGGTCGCGACTGGGATTTTATGCCGATTTGGACTAACTCGCGGTCAGGAGGGACCAAGTTCTCCGAACAGAACGTAGCGGTGGTGTATGGAATTTTATGCTGATTTGGGTTCCAGGAGATTCCGGGCTAAGTCCCGGTCAGGGTAAAACTCTCCCACAGAGTTCCCTGCACCTAGGAAAGTCTAGTTTTCAACTCCAGCCCCAAAGCAAGTGTGTCCTTTCATCTGTATTATGTGTATCATTGTGTGTATGCGAATGTATACAGAATAAATTAAAATTGATTTCTGTACCCTGTTTTACTCAATGAATGATCCCAGTAAAAATGTGTAAATAACCTGGTCTCCCGTGACAATAACTGCGTTATATTTATTGCACGATGTATTGACCTGAACTTGATGGCTATATGTTGCCTAAAGGTACTGGGACAGCCTCCTGGGTTTTGACTTGGGTGCAGAAGAAGACCAAAGTACACAATACAGAAGACCCCTTGCTCTTGTGGACGAGAATTCCCTCTGCTGAAACAGCCCTGATTCCTGCAGAATAATTCCATCTCCCTCTGCATAGGTGTGCAATGTATTCTCCAGACAGATTATTGCTCCTGGTTTTTAAAAAAAAAATACAGAAATCAAAAATACAGCTTATCTGCTTAGAGAGCTGCAGTCCTTGGCGGGTCCGTGCAGGGTAGCGCGTCTCCTATATATATCGAACGGCTGCTTATCCACCTAACATTCTCTCTCACTCACCCCCTCCCTCATAGTCTCTCTCCCTCTCATTCTCTCTCTCTCCCTCCCTCACCTCACTCCCTCTCATTCTCTCTCCCTCACCTCCTCCCACTCATTCCCTCTCACCCCCTCCCTCTCACCCCCTCCCTCTCACCCCTCTCATTCTGTCTCCCTCACCCCGCTCCCTCTCATTCTCTCTCCCTCACCTCCTCCCTCTCACCCCTCTCATTCCTTCTTCCTCACCCAGCTCCCTCTCATTCTCCCTCACCTCCTCCCTCTCAATCCCTCTCACCCCCTCCCTCTAATTTTCTCTCCTTCACCCCCTCCTTCTCATTCTGTCTCCCTCTCACTCTCCCCCTACCTAACATATTCTCTCCCTCACCCTCCCTCTCATTCTCTCTCCCTCACCTCCTCCCTCTCATTCTCTCTCCAACACCCGTCCATCTCATTCTCTCTCCCTCACCCCACTCCCTCTCAATCTCTCTCCCCAAACCCCTCATTCTCTCTCCCCCACCCCTCCCTCATTCTCTCTCCCCCACCCCTCCCTCATTCTCTCTCCATCACCTCCTCTCTCTCATTCCCTCCCAACCCTCCCTCTCATTTTCACTCCCTCACCTCCTCCCTCTCATTCTCTCTCCCAAACCCGTCCATCTCATTCTCTCTCCCTCACCCCACTCCCTCTCAATCTCTCTCCCCAAACCCCTCATTCTCTCTCCCCCACCCCTCACTCATTCTCTCTCTCTCACCTCCTCCCTCTCAGTCCCTCTCAACCCTTCCCTCTCATTCTCTCTCCCTCACCCCGCTCCCTCTCATTCTCTCTCCCTCACCCCCTCCCTCTCATTATCTCTCCCAAACCCCTTCATTCTCTCTCCCTCACTCCTCCTGCTCATTCCCTCTCACACCCCGCATTCTCTCTCCCAAACCCCCATCATTCTTTCTCCCTCTCCCCTCCCTCTCATTCTCTCTGACACCTCTCTCATTCTCTCTCCCAAACCCCCTCATTCTCTCTCCCCCATCCCTCCCTCTCATTCTCTCCCCACCTCTCCTCCCTCTCATTCTCCCCCAACCCACCCCTCCTCCCTCTCATTCTCTCCCCCACCTCTCCTCCCTCTCATCCTCCCCCCCCCACCCCTCCTCCCTCTCATTCTCCCCCCTGCCCTCCTCCCTCTCATTCTCCCCCCCACCCCTCCTCCCTCTCATTCTCCCCCCCACCCCTCCTCCCTCTCATTCTCCCTCCCTGATACACACACACAAACACGCACGACAGGCCTCACCTCTCTCCTGCCCATGCTGCTTTCTCCTCTGCTTAGCCCCACCCCCAAGCTCCTGACACCTCCTCCTGATTGACTGCATAACACAGCAGCAGCCAATCAAGGTGGAGGAAACTGCCCAGCACCCTAGCAACTGCCTTGCTTTCTTTCTGCTCTGGGAGAATCCTGGGCCCTGTTTGGGACACACTGCTCTAGGCAAACTAGGCTTCTGTAGGCGGTTGAAGAAGATAAAAAAATTTATAGAGTTAATCTATTCAGCATGCCTGATAAGGAAGTAGTACAGAGGTACCATCTCACATCATTATGGACATTTTGGAGCTCATTCCGACTGATCTTCAGCCTAAAATACATATTAGAACAGCTATACCTGCAATGACCATGATACTGGCTGAACTGAATTTCTGTGCCTCAGGTAAAGATGTCAAAATTCGAGCCTCGAATTATTCACGTTTAAAAAAAAAAAAAATTATTTGATCCATACAGGGAAATTCCAAGGCGGATTGGATGGTTAAAAATGTCGTGAATGCTCCTAAATCCGCCATCGTTTTTTTATTTGTTTCTGGATGTCATTAAATTTGCCCACGAAGGTTACAACATTCAATCTCCAGGCCCTGACGTATGGGTTTTGCTGCGACAGTGGAGCTATCCAACGGCTGGTTTAGCTCACACTGCGAGAGCTGCTGCCCGGAGTAGCAGAGTTTGTGGGTACTAATCCTGTTGGGCTTCACAGTTCCCCCCTTGTTACAGGGCGCCTTAACGCCTGGCTTGTCAGGATAGGCCTGGTGGAAATCTTTTATTCCTTACTTGTATGTCTTTCAGTTTATGTAATGGATGTCGCTCTCTACCGCTGCGGATTATGTTGGCGCTTTACAAATAAAGGATAAGAATAATGGAGGTGGTGCTACTTTCTGGAGTAGCAACGGCACAGCCCTATCTTCTTTACAACATCATTTTGTTCCATGTCCGCACGATTGTGGAAAAAGAACTTGAGGAGTTATACGACTTTGAGGACATTGAACGACTTCGATTTTGAGTTTAGATGTAGATGCAAAATAGCGAACATGGAACAAAATGAATCTTTGAGACTGAATTGATGGTGTCACAGTTCAATCACTGTGAAGCTTGATTTAACGTCCTTCTCATTTCCCTACATCTTGAAAAATGTCTGCGTATTTCTCTTCAAGCTTCTCAGTCAATTATAGCACGGAAGAGCTGTACAAAGCCAAGAGCAACTGCTGTTTTGTAACTGAGAATGATCTCTGCTTCAGTTCCAATACATACACAGTGTCATTAATCATGATTTATTTAAATGTGAGTTTAGAGTGAAATTTGCCTTCGTAGGGGAACTATATGGATATACAGTATCTTTATCTGGGTGTCTTGTAGCACAGGTTTTGTTAGGAGCTTGTTATGGATGCTTGAACTCACAACATTAGCAGATGCTCCTGTCTCAATGGGACTTCTCTCCAAAAGTAAGGGGAGTGGGGGACTGAACAAAAATAAAGAAATACTATATTGAGTAGTAATGTCAGTAAATGGTGCAAAAAAATAAAAAAAGTACCCTCCAATGGTCCTACTCACAATGTAGGAGGGATTAAAAAGCAAAATCCAAATCAATGACAATCTTGGATTGAAGTGAGTGATTTCGGTGATGTGCTCATGTAAAGAGAGAAACACAGTAATAGTGTAGATAGAAACATAAAAGTTTATAACACGATAACCTTACAATTCAAGGCTTACATCAAGTGAAATCATTATGGGCACGTTTGTAAATGGGGTGTCCTGTGAACCAGGTGAGCTGCAGTCTCACCACCCGCTCAACATCCACCACTCGTCTCCATGTCCGTGAGTCCTGAGGTCCCGTTCCGTCATTTCCGGTTTGCAATATCTGGGTTTTTTGCATCATTCACTGACGTTACTACTCGATATAGTTATAGCCCTGGTAGGTTTGGGCTATTATTCTGTCCTCCTCCTGTGCAATAATCCCTGGTAAGGGCAGGTTTGCCAGGAGTAAATATGGGTTTTCCCTATTCACTGTAATTCAGTTGGTCAGAGAAGGTAGTGCTCATGCCTTGTGTCAGTCAAGGGCACAGGGGTGGGGCAACTGGATATGTACTAAATGAACTACCACTTCCTGTTTTGGAGAGTTCCTCTCCAGCTTTGGGAGAGAATAGTCGGTTCCAGCAAGCTGCCAGGGCTCTGGTATGCTTAAGGTCCTCCCTCTGGGAGATGGGAGAGATATTCCTCTTACTCCACAGGGGAGTAAGGGAAGAGCAAGGACTGCTCCTAGGGCCCTGACTAGGAGTGGTGTCAGGAACATCCTGAAGGTGACAACCCCTGAGTGCTGTGTGCTGTAACAGAGGCTGTGGTGTGGGCTGTGATAAAGTCTGTGCTGAACCAGGAAGAATCAATAAAGACCCTTTGCTTTTATCTACACCTCCTGCCTTAGAGTGGAGTATATTGGGAGGAGGGGGACATAACTCTTTTGCAGATACTCCACCCCACACAACTGGGGGCTGCACAAGATGGAGGTGCTGCACCATTAAGAAGAATTCGGGCACAGCCCCAGAAGCCTGTCCTGTTATCCCCCATGACATTGCGGGTGACTCAGGGCCCCCTGTTAGCAGCAGGTATGCACCAACCAGAACCACGTAACCAGAGAACTAGTTCCCTTGGGAGACCCTATGTGAGATTGGGTGGGGGAAACACTGTTACATAGTATTTCTTTATTTTTGTACAGTCCCCCGCTCCCCTTACTTTTGGAGAGTATGATGTGGAGAAGACTTCTGAAACGGTCTTAGAAGGGTTGAGTGGAGGAGTACCTCTTTTTTAAATGTCACTTTGTGGTGGTCACTAATGATATGATTCTTTAGTAGTTGTTCACTGTGCACTTCACTGCGAGCGTTTGGAGCGCCACCTACTGTTTTTGTTGTCAATGGGGACTTCTAACAGGTGTCCTGGAAGCAGAATGGGCTGCTTTGGAGAGGACTTTGCATCAGCGCCAGCATTGACTTGGCAAGATGAGACAGGTGCTATACGTATCATTACTTACGGCTGGTTGGATTGTATTCACTCACTATGAGATCCCTTGTTTGGTTAGTTGGTCTCTGGTTGAGACCAGAATTCCTTGGAGCAGACTTGCATACTTTAGCAAAATGGTTGTTCTTTCCACATTTACAGCACATTACTCTTTTTGCAGAACAGCCACACTGGTGTTGGTACAGTATTCTCTTCCATAAATAGTGATTCTTTATGTAGCTTCTGTCATGGGTCACTCCTATGCCCGGTGAGTATATGATGCTGCGGTTTGCTGTGCTAGTAATGTAGCCTTGAGCTCTATGCCACAGGGTGACATGACTTCCAGGGCTAGGCTCTCCATGTCTTTCTCCCCTCCCCGCTTAGCGGCCATCTGCACTGTGATGTGCCAGTGAGGGGGGCGACCTCAGGGGAGATATAACAGGCGTGTGCATGGGCAGGAAATCATCCTGTGCCCCTGCCGAATTTTATCACCCCCCCACCTTTTTTTTTTCTTTCAATTTTTTTTATTGTTTTTCACATATGATATCACATTATACATTTCTGACTCTTCAGGCAAGAGTGGCATACATATATGTTTGTAGTCACATAAGATCACAGAACAAATAACATTTATCTTAATACAACTTATATGTCCATATTAACTGTATGGTTCCCCATATGCTTGTGGATTGAATGAGGGTGACTTCTGATATATATCTATGAGTTTGCCCACTCTTGGGGTTCGTCAATTTTCTATTGAAGGATAGATTAAGAGAAAAGAATAGAAAGAGAGAGGGGTGGGAGGGGGGGTGGAGGGGAAAGATTGAGAGTGTAGACCAACAGTGTTCCTGCTTCTGTTCTATTAGCCACCAAGTCCCTTTTTATTTTTGTTTTTCCCTACCCTGGATTTAGACTAGGATGGGGACCATAGGTCCCAGACTTTGTGGAATTTCTCCACTTTTTGGGAGAGCTGGGCCGAGAGAAGTTCCATTATTTTGGCTTCTTTTAATCTTTTGTTTACTGTTTGTTTGGAAGGCGCATTGATGTTCTTCCAGGCAGCTGCCATTGAGCAGCGCACGGCCGTGAGAATTAATCTAATCAGTTTGCCCCCTGGGGAGGAGAACCTCCTCAATAGGTTTTCCTAGTAGATATATCATCGGGTCCAAAGGGATTCTCAGCTCCGTGGTTTCCTGCAGCATATTTTGGATATGTGTCCAAAATCGTTGTATTTTTGGGCAGAACCACCATATATGTGCCACATCTCCTCTCCGGCCACACCCTCTCCAGCAGAGGTCCGGTGTGCCTGGGAAGATCTGGCTCAGCCTACTCGGGGTTAGGTACCAGTGAAATAGAATTTTATATATATTTTCTTTCGTGGTCGTGCAGATTGATGTTTTAGCTGCCGATTCCCAGACGTCCTCCCAGTCTTCCCTATCTATTTCTATCCCGAGGTCTTCAGCCCATTTCAACATATAGTTATGATTTTGTGGGGTGGTTGACGGAGTCAGTCCCGTGTATATCCTCGAGATCAGACCCTTCTGGTGCACCCCTACTGTGCATAGTCTTTCAAATTTTGTTAAATTCGGATAGCTCTTGTTCTGCGATACTGATTGCAGAAAGTGCTTAATCTGTAGGAAGCCGAAAATTGGAATATCTCGTGCTTGGTATTTTGTTTGCACCTCTTGGAATGTCATTGGTTTGCCTCCGATCAGCAGATCTTCTAATCTTACAATATTGAGCTCCCTTAGTTTCTTAAAGGAGTTTTTTATGCACCCGCCCCCCCTTTTTAATACTTTATATTTATTTAAAATTTTACAGAAAATAAAAGGGGAGAGATAGGGTAGCAGTTCCGTCACATTTTTGAATTTCATACAGGCATACACAGTTGTACAATTATTTATGTCACAGTTACCCTCAGCACATCACCCTTCCCCCATTTGTGTATGACGTTGCTGTTGTGTTGATGCTTGTACGTATAACATACATATGTATATTAATTATTTATATGTATGTTATCTATGGAATATTCATAATTTAAGGTGGGCTTTGGGTTGTGTTGTTGCCTCAGACACAGCGGCGGTTGCGGGGGTAAGTGCGGGTTGACCTTGCCAGACGGGGCTCTGTGGTATGGTAATACCCCCCGGTGGTAGCTTTTATGGACAAGTGAGCAAGGCTCATTGTGCTTTGGGCTGCTGGGGCCCATTCTCGCAACCGATGAGTAATTTAAGGCTTGTACAGTACCTGGCTTGGTGGCTTTTGTGGGCTATGGTTGAGTACCATTGGCCTTACACGTGGGTGAAACCCGCTGGCAGGGTTGCCACTTATCCTGTTCTGCAGCCTTTGAACATCCAGACCTTGTGTGTTTCTTTGTATTACGGTATTTGTAGGGGAGCAGGCTCTACGGTCCAGGTTTTTGTAGTCTATGGCTTCAGTTTTTGCTGCATCTTTAATGTGAGTTCTATCAAGCAGTGTTACCAGTCATGTCTGGGTCTCAGGGAATGTCATCTTGATTTTTGTAAATGTGCAGCCTTTTATTGTTTGCCTGCAAATTTCTTTATCAGGGAATCCGCAGCACACGGCAAGACCCCATACGTGGGCATGATATGGGCAATGCTTTCTGTACTTAACTGCTGGGTTCTTTTTTGGTGGACAATTAGCCGCTAGAGCTGTGTGGTCTTGTGATATTCACTTCGGATAAGTAGAAGAATTTCAAGGCACTCCACAAATATAGTAGCAAAATCTTAGCATATATTAATGACAGATTCTACATTTTAACCAAAAGTTTACTGGCATAAAGAGTGACACATTGTGCTCACCTGGATACAGAAAAGAAGGGGGAGCACAGGGTGAGGAACCCTACTATGGTATGTTTAACCTCTAATAGATGGTGATGGGTGTAATAAAAGTATATAAAAACACTTACACGGCCTTGTGTAAATGCTATCACAACAAGGTATCTTTACGTTTTTCTTTCCTTTTCCAGTGCTGGAATGTTTTTTTCTCTCCTCAGGTCTGGTTCTCTTCTTACGTTCGCCGACAGCTCACAGTTGTAATATCCCCCTCGGAGCAAATAGACATAAAAACAGATATGTAAGGGAAAAGAATACACGTGGTGTTGATAAATCTCAGACTATGATAATTAAAAAGCAACCAAAGCTGCAATCACTCACACGGGCAAGTGTGAGTGCAATCCTGGGAGAATATATCTTGTTTTGCTTCTGGGATTTCAATGTTTTAATGACATGGGGGTGATTTATAAAGAATTTAAAAATGGGTATACAGGACCAATTGATGGTGGTGTGGAAATGAAAAAAGTCTGAGTTGAAACAGACTGCAGTTTATTAAACCATTCGTGGCACTCAAATACACTTCATAAAAATTGATATAAAAACAATATATAAAAACAACAAAAAAATAAAGAGAAAGAACAGAACAGTCTTTAGGAGATGGATCGTGAGTCCGTGGGGTGCAGCTAACTGTGTCCGCATCCGGAAATAGTGCTGCTTCCTCTGGAATCCCTCCTTGACGGTGGCTGTGTAGGTACAAATTTGCTTAGTGGAAAGAGCAACGCGTTTCGCCCGTTTTGGGCTTCCGCAGGCACGTAGATGGGGGTATGGCTTGTAATGAGTATATATGCAAATGTCAGCCAATTCCCTGTCCAGCGAAGCGACGTCTTCTTGGTTAATGTCCGTTTTTCAATAAAGGCTAATGAGTGCTATCTGGCACTACACTTAGCAGTAATGTTTTGGCCCAATAGTTCTGACTTCGGCTCGAATTTCAAATGAAAAATTAACTTAAACACATGTAAGTTTACAGAAAAATGCAGACTAATCTAATACTTATGTGATCGAAATGTATAAGTGTATTTAAAATGCTGACGTAGCTAAGTCTAAATTACGTGACAAGTTGGTATTGAAATTATGTGGTGAATATATATATATATACAATTTCAGTGCAAAAATCAATGGTATTAAAAGTGTGTGGTGAACATATATGTACAATTTCAGTGCGAAAATCAATGTATAAATACAGCTAAAATGCTTACATGACCGAGTATGGATAACTCAGTGTATTAATGTTTAATATAATAGTGAAATGTGAATTAATTGTGCACATACATCAAATATGACCCAAATACTTTCATGGGTAGCTATATATTGATAGTGTGAGGGACCTGAATATATAAAAATATATCTAACCTAATACTAGCTTATTTAAATGGTAATATAAATGTGGTAGAAATGATAATAATGATTATAAAATAAATAAATATCTTAATGCAATGACATAATTATTACAATATTTAAAAACAAAATATGATGACATTAAATATGTTTATACATAGATATTAAAATAATTGTCTAATATAAATGATTGGATAGACCTTTCTATTCAACATTTGTAACCTTGTATAAAGATCCAATTCTTTAACTTTAAAACTAAATGATATTTCAACTGAAATAAGGTATACAATTCTACATACTTCTGCGTAGAAGTGAAATAATGATGTTGATTATTTCTACTTATGACGTGGGTCATTCCAGATCTAAAAGAAATTAGAAATGGTGAGGGTGAATATCCATGTTATATTATAGTTTTGATAAAACATAGTATTTAAAAGTTAACCTGTGTAGTGTTTCATGTGTACAAAACATTATTAAAACATCATAACAAATCAATGTTTAGAGTAGGCATCATATCAAAAACGCTTAGAATAAGCATAAAATCCAGGATGCTTATACATGAACTCAGAACATTGTTATATGTTTAGATCTAAAAAGAGAATAATATTGAACAAGTTTGAAGGAGTGGAGGGGCGGGTACTGGAAACTATATGAAAGCCCCCAGGTCTATGTCTATGTTCAGACCTTTGGGGGTCAATGTTTTTAATCTATAGATCCAGTACGTTTCTCTTTGGCAGAGTTTTTGGAGTCTATCTCCTCCCCTCCAATGTAAGTCTACTCTTTCAATCCCCTTAAAAGTGAGGCCTTCCGGGTTTCCTTCGTGGAATAAGCTAAAATGTCTTGAGACACTGTGTGTCAATACTTGTTTGCGAATATTGCCCATGTGCTCCAAAATGCGTACCCTCAAAGGTCTTGAGGTACGTCCTACATATTGGAGACCACATGGGCACGCTAGAAGATAAACCACAAAGTCAGTACGACAACTGATTGTCTGTTTTATCTTAAATTCTTCCTTAGTTATATTGGAACTAAAAAACGCTTTATCTCCTTTTATCACCTGTTTGCACGCTTTACAGCTGATACAATTTAAAAAAACAATTGGGGGGTAACCAATTTTGATTATTTTTCACTATTTCTTTCCGATATGTACTAGGAGCTAGCTGTGCTTTAATGCATGGAGCTTTTCTGAAAATGACCTTAGGAATTGGTGGGATATGCCCCTTTAAAAGAGGGTCCATTTGTACTATGTGCCAGTGTTTTTGTACAATGTCTTTTACTTTGGTAGCATCAGTACTGTAGGTGGTAATAAATGCTATGGTGAATGTGGTGTCATTTCTTTTTATCGATGGCTTTAGCAAATCTTCCTTGGGATCAAGATAGTTTTTTCTATTGCTGCATTTATCAGTTGAGGTTGATATCCTCGTTCTAAGAATCTATCATGTAATGTGTGTGTTTGTTCCTTAAAAACCTCAATGTCCGTGCAGTTTCTCTTAATCCTCCTGAATTGCCCGTGGGGGATGTTGCTAAGCCATCTTGGATGATGGCAACTAGGGGTCATTAAGAAATTATTGGCATCTGTTTGTTTAAAAAAGGTTTTAGTTTTAATTTCACTGTTCTCCACATAAATGGTTAGGTCTAAAAAGTTGATGGTTTCTTTGCTATATTCTGTTGTGAATTCTAAATTTATTTCATTATTATTTATATATTTAATGAATTATTTTAAAGTCTCCTCATCTCCCTTCCATAGAAACAAGACGTCGTCTATGTAGCGATGCCAGGAGACCAAGTTTGCACTAAATGGGTGGTTAGACCAAATTGTATTTTCTTCCCAGTCCGCCATGAAAATATTGGCAAAACTGGGTGCAAACTTGGTCCCCATAGCAGTGCCACACAGCTGGAGGAAGATTTCATCATTAAACCAAAATACATTGTGTTTCAGGATGTTGTTGTTTTTATATGTTATTTTTATATCAATTTTTATGAAGTGTATTTGAGTGCCACGAATGGTTTAATAAACTGTAGTCTGTTTCAACTCAGACTTTTTTCATTTCCACACCACCATCAAGGAGGGGCTACCTGCTATACTTCCCACATTTGGGAGTTAACACTGGAAACCTAAATAGAACAAAAGGACATTTTTATGTGTGTTTGCTCACACGAGGCCGTTTGAGTATTATCCTGTAAACCCAATTTTATATTCTTTATACATCACCCCCATGTCATTAAAACATTGAAATCCCAGAAGCAAGACAAGATATATTCTCCCAGGATTGCACTCACACTTGCCCGTGTGAGTGATTGCAGCTTTGGTTGCTATTTAATTATCATAGTCTGAGATTTATCAACACCACGTGTATTCTTTTCCCTTACATATCTGTTTTTATGTCTATTTGCTCCAAGGGGATATTACAACTGTGAGCTGTCAGCGAACGTAAGAAGAGAACCAGACCTGAGGAGAGAAAAAACCGTTCCAGCAGAGGAAAAGGAAAGAAAAACGTAAAGATACCTTGTTGTGATAGCATTTACACAAGGCCGTGTAAGTGTTTTTATATACTTTTATTACACCCATCACCATCTATTAGAGGTTAAACATACCACAGTAGGGTTCCTCACCCTGTGCTCCCCCTTCTTTTCTGTATCTCTGTACTAACAAGGATCCTGGATAGATCCTATTGGGGTCAGAGCCACAGGACGAGACGACGAAACTGAGGGGATCCTTGTACATGTTTTCAAGGTTGTAATTATTTGTCCCCGGTCATACATCTTTGAGGGAGCGCCCGGGTTTTCCCCCTGTTACATTGTGCTCACCTGCATGTCATTACCCAGAATCCCTGGCTGCAGTGGAAGCACTAAGCGATAATGGGGAAAGACCGGGTTGCAGACCTGTCTGAGACATGCAAATGTACACTACAAGTGGTATTTTTATTTGCTATGCCTTTTACCAGGAAATCCCCCCAAACCTGTATGACTTTGCATGAACTTCCAACTAAATGTAAGAAACCTCTCCAGGAAACTCCTATTTACCGAGCACATGCCAGAACTCAAGCATGGTGGTAAGGTCTTGTGTGCTATATCAGCATATTTATTTGAAAACTTTAAGTTTTTGCTTTCAAATAGTTTAATGAAAACTGCAAACAAACCATTCACAACTGTAGTATCCACTACACACAGCTGTAAAAGAATTAACAGTCTGGCTAATGGCTTTTTAGGACAAACTCTAATTAACACAACCACCAATCCTTAAATGTCAAATATGCACGTCAAATATACTCTCATTATGGGGATACTTGGTGCAGGGGTTTTCAACTCCAGTCTGCAAGATGCCACCACCAGGTCAGTATTGAGTCACCTGTGCTGAAGCAGGGACTGATTGAGCCACCTGTGCTGAAGCTAGGATATCCTTAAAATCTGAGCTATTTGGGAGTTGGGGCTGGAGTTGACAACCCCTGACTTAAAGGGTCATATGTGACTGACGAAAGAACGTTACAAAGCTATTGGGATTGCAGAGATTGGGAGTGCGTTACTAAGCAGTTATTAAATTATATATATATATATATATATATATATATATATATATAAAAGCACAGATAACATTCCAAGAGACACTGTTTTTAAGTACAGTAGAGGCAACGTTTATTCTAACATTTGCCGTAAACTAGCCGGGTTACATTCTGGGTATGTGCTGGGTATGTTCTGGGCTAGTTTGAGGCACGTTTAAGGCATTTCTGCATTGACTAACGACCCATAGGATTAACACAGCAGGGATCCCTGGCAGTCCAATTCAGTTTGAATGGGACTGCCAGGGACCCCCGCTGTTAATCTGATAGGCCATTAATCAATGCAGAAATGCTGGGGCTAGTTTAAGGAAAGTTTAAGGCATGTATTCAGAATGTACCTGGGTGTTTCCTGGGTTTTTGCCACTGGTTTTTGTTCGAATAAGAGTTGCCTCTACTGTATACCCTTTGCTTGCTTCATTCATTGTAACATCGCCGGAAGAAGAGATGAGTGTATCTCGAAAGCTCACACAAATAAAAGCATTTCGTTAGCCACAGAACAGTATCGTCTATTTATTTTTTGATTACGGATACCTCTACATATATATATAGGAGAAACAAACAGAAAACAGGCGCACTCATAGTGTAGTAAGGTTAACAATTTTATATGGGACTGGATAAAATATGAACTGTACACTCACAAACGGAGGAAGGTTAAATGCATGTATGAGATAAAATCTCAATCGCCAACAAATGAAGCAGGAACTTGGCTGGAACTCCGGATAGGAAGCCGTTACGTCGCTACGTCGTTACGTAGGAGGGACCCGTTTAGGTAGATGCTCCGTGTATCGGAGACAGGATACAAACACCTCCCTTCTGTTCAAACATTCCTCTCACCATAGAGAGCTTCCGGGTCAGCCTCGTCACTCACAGCACATTGAGCGCATAGAAAGCTTCCGGGTCAGCCTCGTCACTCACAGCACATTGAGCGCATAGAGAGCTTCCGGGTCAGCCTCGTCACTCACAGCACATTGAGCACATAGAGAGCTTCCGGGTCAGCCTCGTCACTCACAGCACATTGAGCGCATAGAGAGCTTCCGGGTCAGCCTCGTCACTCACAGCACATTGAGCGCATAGAGAGCTTCCGGGTCAGCCTCGTCACTCACAGCACATTGAGCGCATAGAAAGCTTCCGGGTCAGCCTCGTCACTCACAGCACATTGAGCGCATAGAGAGCTTCCGGGTCAGCCTCGTCACTCACAGCACATTGAGCGCATAGAGAGCTTCCGGGTCAGCCCCGTCACTCACAGCACATTGAGCGCATAGAAAGCTTCCGGGTCAGCCTCGTCACTCACAGCACATTGAGCGCATAGAGAGCTTCCGGGTCAGCCTCGTCACTCACAGCACATTGAGCGCATAGAGAGCTTCCGGGTCAGCCTCGTCACTCACAGCACATTGAGCGCATAGAGAGCTTCCGGGTCAGCCTCGTCACTCACAGCACATTGAGCGCATAGAGAGCTTCCGGGTCAGCCTCGTCACTCACAGCACATTGAGCGCATAGAGAGCTTCCGGGTCAGCCCCGTCACTCACAGCACATTGAGCGCATAGAGAGCTTCCGGGTCAGCCTCGTCACTCACAGCACATTGAGCGCATAGAGAGCTTCCGGGTCAGCCTCGTCACTCACAGCACATTGAGCGCATAGAGAGCTTCCGGGTCAGCCCCGTCACTCACAGCACATTGAGCGCATAGAGCTTCCGGGTCAGCCTCGTCACTCACAGCACATTGAGCGCATAGAGAGCTTCCGGGTCAGCCCCGTCGCTCACAGCACATTGAGCGCATAGAGAACTTCCGGGTCAGCCCCGTCACTCACAGCACATTGAGCGCATAGAGAGCTTCCGGGTCAGCCCCGTCACTCACAGCACATTGAGCGCATGGAGAGCTTCCGGGTCAGCCTCGTCACTCACAGCACATTGAGCGCATAGAGAGCTTCCGGGTCAGCCTCGTCACTCACAGCACATTGAGCGCATGGAGAGCTTCCGGGTCAGCCCCGTCACTCACAGCACATTGAGCGCATAGAAAGCTTCCGGGTCAGCCTCGTCACTCACAGCACATTGAGCGCATAGAGAGCTTC
Organism: Ascaphus truei; assembly: GCF_040206685.1. NCBI lineage: Eukaryota > Metazoa > Chordata > Amphibia > Anura > Ascaphidae > Ascaphus > Ascaphus truei. Next base: position 24,337,483 of record NC_134485.1, read on the forward strand.
CGGGTCAGCCTCGTCACTCACAGCACATTGAGCGCATGGAGAGCTTCCGGGTCAGCCCCGTCACTCACAGCACATTGAGCTCATAGAGAGCTTCCGGGTCAGCCTCGTCACTCACAGCACATTGAGCGCATAGAGAGCTTCCGGGTCAGCCTCGTCACTCACAGCACATTGAGCGCATAGAGAGCTTCCGGGTCAGCCCCGTCACTCACAGCACATTGAGCGCATAGAAAGCTTCCGGGTCAGCCTCGTCACTCACAGCACATTGAGCGCATAGAGAGCTTCCGGGTCAGCCTCGTCACTCACAGCACATTGAGCGCATAGAGAGCTTCCGGGTCAGCCTCGTCACTCACAGCACATTGAGCGCATAGAGAGCTTCCGGGTCAGCCTCATCACTCACAGCACATTGAGCGCATAGAGAGCTTCCGGGTCAGCCTCGTCACTCACAGCACATTGAGCGCATAGAGAGCTTCCGGGTCAGCCTCGTCACTCACAGCACATTGAGCGCATGGAGAGCTTCCGGGTCAGCCTCGTCACTCACAGCACATTGAGCGCATAGAGAGCTTCCGGGTCAGCCTCGTCACTCACAGCACATTGAGCGCATGGAGAGCTTCCGGGTCAGCCTCGTCACTCACAGCACATTGAGCGCATAGAGAGCTTCCGGGTCAGCCTCGTCACTCACAGCACATTGAGCGCATAGAGAGCTTCCGGGTCAGCCTCGTCACTCACAGAACATTGAGCGCATAGAGAGCTTCCGGGTCAGCCTCGTCACTCACAGCACATTGAGTGCATAGAGAGCTTCCGGGTCAGCCTCGTCACTCACAGCACATTGAGCGCATAGAGAGCTTCCGGGTCAGCCTCGTCACTCACAGCACATTGAGCGCATGGAGAGCTTCCGGGTCAGCCCCGTCACTCACAGCACATTGAGCGCATAGAAAGCTTCCGGGTCAGCCTCGTCACTCACAGCACATTGAGCGCATAGAGAGCTTCCGGGTCAGCCTCGTCACTCACAGCACATTGAGCGCATAGATAGCTTCCGGGTCAGCCTCGTCACTCACAGCACATTGAGCGCATAGAGAGCTTCCGGGTCAGCCTCGTCACTCACAGCACATTGAGCGCATAGAAAGCTTCCGGGTCAGCCTCGTCACTCACAGCACATTGAGCGCATAGAGAGCTTCCGGGTCAGCCTCGTCACTCACAGCACATTGAGCGCATAGAGAGCTTCCGGGTCAGCCTCGTCACTCACAGCACATTGAGCGCATAGAGAGCTTCCGGGTCAGCCTCGACACTCACAGCACATTGAGCGCATAGAGAGCTTCCGGGTCAGCCTCGTCACTCACAGCACATTGGGCGCATAGAGAGCTTCCGGGTCAGCCTCGTCACTCACAGCACATTGAGCGCATGGAGAGCTTCCGGGTCAGCCCCGTCACTCACAGCACATTGAGCGCATAGAGAGCTTCCGGGTCAGCCTCGTCACTCACAGCACATTGAGCGCATAGAGAGCTTCCGGGTCAGCCTCGTCACTCACAGCACATTGAGCGCATAGAGAGCTTCGGGGTCAGCCTCGTCACTCACAGCACATTGGGCGCTGCACTGGCAATGAATCCCGATAGTACAGGGATACAATAAAATAAATAAATATACTCCAAGTATATATTATATATATATTGCCCAAGTCTACAGCCTTTGGATACACCGTTTAATGATATTAATATTTTTGCTCAACAGAAAACTAGTGAAGAATTTCACATTGAAGTATGGAACCAATTAAAAAAAAAACAGCCTGTAAAAAATATGTTTGGAACCTTTGAAGGTGGGATTGAACGTTTGAAGAATACATTTAAACGGGAAAGCTGACAGCAGTAATGCACACAGAAAAAATGTACAAAAAATATCCAAAAAAGTGTATGTAATCTGAACAGAAACTGAAAAGATTTAACCTTTTATTTTCTTCATCCCAATTAGGTCCCCATTCAAGAGAAACACATTGGAATCGCAAGCAAACCTTCATCCCTTTCCCTCCACTGTGTGGATGTTTGTGATACACATTATGATCCCGAGCCTGGGATTTTCGCAGGATCCCACTTGGGTTTGAAGGATTTTCACCTACAAGTGCTCTCCTATTCGGAAGGTCCCACACAACCCTTGCCATTTTCCATGAAGATTAATTTAGATTTTCTATTTCAGGAATCCATCCTTAAAGTCATGTGATCCAGGTCCTTTTGAAAACTAGGTGAAGCCTGTAAAGAGGCAGCTGTGTTCCTAGCACTTTGAACAGTGCTTCTTATGTGAGAGGAGAATGGCTAATCTGTCCTGCAAACACTGTTAGTGGAGACCAGTAAGCAGTCTGCAAGAAGTCTGTCCAGGCAATGAATGTGTCAATTTAGCTCAGGCTGTGCACGCCAGAGATAGGGTTTTGCTCTGTGCTGTGTGCTTATTAAAATTGGTCTGTTGGCAATGGAGTGATTTCTTTACAGCAATGGGGATACTCATGCTTTTTGAATTGCATACTTTGGTATTCATTTGGAGAACACAAGCATAACAAATTGATTGTGTATAAAGCATACAAAAGAATACATTGTAATAATTGCACCTATTCCATGTAGGGTCCAGATATTTCCTGCTGAGACAAACTTGCAATCCTATTGTTATTTTGAAATCGTAAATACATGGGAGCATAGAGTCACTAAATATTATCTGAGAATATTGAGATGTATGGTATTATTATTTTTATTACCATAATCATTTATTTAGCACATTATATTATTTGCCAACACGAATCTTAAGGCATAATGAGACTGCTTAAAAGTAGAGCCATTGGCAAAATAACATGCACAAATGCTGCCAGCACAATTCACTGGTAGTAATTCCCGTCATGTTTAACATCAGATTCTGAGCATTACTCCCAATGTGTTCCAGGAGTTAAACTACAGACAAATGATGCAAATAGCAGGTTTTGTGCCAATTTGGTGATCAGTCCCTTGTGCAGTAATTAAGTGATGTGTATAATTTTTTTTAAATATATATATAAAAAGGGGGTGTGAAACAAGCAAAAGCACAATAAAATAAGTTAAATGAATAGAAGTGAAAATACAGTACATATCGTGATGGAAATGCTGATCTGTCCATGGTCTCCTCTTCCTTCTAGAATAGTGTTTTTCAACATGGGATCCCTAGGTACCGTTGGGTTCCCCAGGCGTCCCTAAAGGGTTCCCTGTAATTTTCAGGTCATTTGAAAATTGTACCAAATACAGAAGAATTTACAATGTATCTGATCTCAGACGCGCTGTTAGAGAGGGTTGGGGTTCCTTACAATGCATCTGATCTCAGATGCGCTATTAGAGAGGGTTGGGGTGCCTTACAATGCATCTGATCTCACACGCGCTATTAGAGAGGGTTGGGGTGCCTTACAATGTATCTGATCTCAGACTCGCTATTAGAGAGTGTTGGGGTTCCTTACAATGCATCTGATCTCAGATGCGCTATTAGAGAGGGTTGGGGTTCCTTACAATGCATCTGATCTCAGACGCACTATTAGAGAGGGTTGGGGTTCCTTATATAGCCATGCATAATAATGGTATACTACTTTCCTCTCTGTTGGCAGTAAGTCCTGATAAGTACAGGTATGCCAGCAGTAGTTATGGAGGTTTTCCCTCACACCCTGGTGAGGTGCCCTATGTATGGAGGGGAGTGGCTGTATGCTCTGAGTCCCTGGATAGTGACATCAGAGATGCGCCTGCCTCCTGAGGCACAACACTGTCAGTTAGTGTTGTGTTGACCAGCAGTTGTGTGAAGTAGCTGGTAAAGTGTATGCTCCTGCCTAAGGGATTGTAGGAACACTTTGTGACCCTAGTGCAGTAACTAGCGGTCCAGGTTGACCAATCAAGTCTGTCTAAGCCACTCTGTGTCCAGGGACCTGGCACAGGGGTGATCTCCATAGGAGAAGAGGGAATCCCACTTCAATACGGGAGGGCGTACCTGGCAAAGGGACAGCACGAAGAGATGTGCGGCTAGAGCCGGCAGCTGCATGGGGCAGTCTGCTACATCCCAAACTACAATAAAGATGGCCTTGTTAATGAAAACCCCACTGTGTGAGTGTGAGATTACTCTACAGTGGCAGTCACCACCGAGAAGGAGTTCCTCACTAGGACCATCTCCCTGCGGAAGCATAGATCCTGATGAGGTGGAGGCGCTGCACATGATGTAAGTTGGACTCGCACCCACTACCTCAGCTACCTGTCCTGATGACATCCCCTAATACCATCAAGCGGGAGACTCAGGAGTCCTGTTACTTGCAGGTGCACCACCATACACGATCACGTAATGGGGACCGGTTAGGCCACACGGGCCAATGAGGGATTGGGGGGGTCTGACAAGGGGGTCCAGCCTTTACACTTACAAGGCATCTGATCTCAGACGCGCGGTTAGAGAGGGTTGGGGTTCCTTACAATGCATCTGATCTCAGGCGTGCTATTAGAGAGGGTTGGGGTTCCTTACAATGCATCTGATCTCAGACGCGCTATTAGAGAGGGTTGGAGTTCCTCAGAACTTCAAATGATGGTGTATGGAGCTCTGATGTGAAAGAAGTGTGTACTTGCAAATATATTTAAGTTCTGCAACTGTTGAAATAACTTGTTGGCAAACTAATGCCAAAAGAGCAATTTTTAGTATTAATTTACAGTAGTGTACGCAGAACTCGGATTGAATAAATCACAGCAATTCAAATGTAGGGTTCACGTAGAATAAGTCTTTGTGAGGACTCACATGGTGCAGCTAGTGAAGAGGAATTATATTGCTAAGTGAAAGCTTTCCAGATGATTTCAGCGGCCAAGATGAATATGAGCACATTTGAGTGGATATGTGCCGTTTTCACATCATTATATGTTTTGGCTGGAAGGTTATAAATTCTTAGCAAAAATATTAAATATGTAAATAGAGCAAAACTGAAGGAGAGTAACAGAAAATAATGTGATGGTTATTTTTTCTGCCAAAGTGTCAACATTTGTATTCACACAGAGGATATTCTATATTCGTAGAGGGCGAGTTTAATGGCGTTTAGTTTAACGTGTCTATTTCAGCACAGCGGGCTGTCTATTGTGATCTAATGTGGAAAATTAGCAACATTTTTTCAGTGCTTATAGCTTTGCACTAAGAGGCCTTACAATTGGTATTCCATCTTATTGGGCCATTCAGTGCCTAGCACTTGTTTTTTTACATGATTTACATCAGCGGTTTATACAGAGCTTTGCAAACATACATGATGTGGTACATTGAGTTCAACAAGCTGAGGTTATAATACTGTCATATGTTGTCATTACATTATTTTGCAGGTAGTATTTTCTTAAGTTAGTTAACTGACTGACATAAAAGAGATCTCGCTCACTCTATAACAAGTATTAGGGAATGTTACTATGTGCATGTTAATGGGTTTGTTCTACCCATTTATTTATTTTTTGCAGGAGGGAACCAGGGTGTCCCCCTGAGCAAAACACCGCTATTTTTAGCTCCGGTTTCAGAGATACTTACCGGTGATGTTACTTAAATCTACTTAAAACTCCCTCAGGGGAAACAAAATGGCTGCAAAAATCTCTGACCAATAGGGAGCTGCAAGATAATCAGTTGTTACTTCCTATTGAACGGACGTTTAAATCCCCTTTAATAACAAGGAAGTAATATCGGTCACTTCACCAGTACGTATCTCAGTAACTAGGGGTTCCTTGGAGCTGGAAATAGAGCAATTCACCTCTGAGGACCCCCTGGTCGTCATTATCACAGTTTATTTAATAACTCCCATAGACCCCTATGTTTCTCTGTTGAGGTTCATAGTGAAAGATACTGTCATTTAAATGAGGCAGATGGAACATGCTCTGTTCAAATGATAGGGTCATGTAATTGACGCCATGTAAATACATTTTTAGACTTTACATTTTTCAATGGAGTAAGATCCTGCATGGAACAAGACAATTTATATGTGCATAACACACATAGAAAAGAGGGGAAACCTGGACAACCTACCTGGGATGCCACTGCAGGGGGTCTAAGGTAATAGAGAATGATAAAATGGGTACTACGACAAACGATCGGGTCAAGGAGTAACAAGCATGAGCAAGAGAGAGTCAAGCACAACACACATAGGAAAAAATCAACATGTAGCAAAAAATGTCATTTAATGACTATAGAAAGTCAAGGTTGCATCCCACGTTTCGGTCCCAATGCAACTTCATCAGGGCACCCTGATGAAGTTGCATTGATACCGAAACGTGGGATGCAACCTTGACTTTCTATAGTCATTAAATAACCTTTTTTGCTATCTGCTGATTTTTTCCTATTTGTGTTGCGCTTGACTCCCTTTTGTATACACACACATATATATTGTCAGTAAACTTTGTTAAAGAAAACAATCAAAAGCCCAAACATTCTCAGCAATGGGTACTCTCCTCGGACCCATAACTCCATCCCATTTTTCTCTGCATGACATAATTGATTACATCAGAAGTTTAATCTAATGATATAATCTATAATTATATAGATTTTAGATTGATTATATCTATATCCATTTAAGGGGTAATTATCTAAAAAAAATAACAGATGTTGGGTATCCAGTTCAGCTCCTGATACAAAAGGGGATACACTGTCAAAACAAAGCATAAAAGACAACAGATTTTCATCATATTTAAATAAGAAAAAAATGGAGCAGGTTCAGAAAATCATCCATTCCCGATAGTGTAAAATGTCCGAAGAATAAGTCTCACCCAGCCAGGGGGCATTCGCTGTGTATGGGCACAAAGATTCTAATATTATTAGATCTCAGTAGTGAGTCCAGAGTGACTATTAGTTAGCTCTCATTGTGGACAACCAAAAGGCCCAATCTTACACAGTACAGAAATCTAGAGCTATAGCTAACTTCCAAGTATATAAAGGAAGTGTGTGGTTGGTCACAAGTGTCAGAAAGCAAATCACGGTCCAGCTTACAGGCAGCTGGTCTTAGTGCAGCCAAGTTAATAAAGGTGGCTGTGTAAACATGATAAAGATATAGAGCCCCCATGGGGCACCTGCTGAGATGGGAAGAGAAGGCAGAACATGTCGAGGTGAATCGTCAGACATAGGGGGGTCTCGGGCTGCACCACGTTTGTCATGGAGTTCTTATTGAATTACTAGCAGCTGGACAAAGGAAACGCCTCCTAACTGCATAAGTAGGGCTGAGTTTAACATTACTGTAATTAAATCTATACTATAATTCTAAGTTGGATTCTGTTTGTATGTCAGAAGCATCGAAATCTCCCAAACGGCACCACTTAGCACAACCAAACTTTCACTGTACGTTCTGCGTCAGATTTGTAGGTTAACGCAACTATTTTGAGCTTCCGATGTCACTCACCCCCAGAGTTATGGACATTCTAAGTTTCACTCGGCTGGACAGCAGTAAAAGCAGGGGGCGGCGTCGTGGCTACCAAGGGAGGGGGCGTGGCTACCAAGCGAGGGGGCATGGCTACCAAGGGAGGGTGCATGACTACCAAGTGAGGGGGCATGGCCACCAAGGGAGGGGGCGTGGCTACCAAGGGAGGGTGCATGGCTACCAAGTGAGGGGGCATGGCCACCAAGGGAGGGGGCGTGGCTACCAAGTGAGGGGGCATGGCTAACAAGGGAGGGGGCGTGGCCTCTACAGGAATGGACCTCTGTGTTTCATGTGCAGTCATTCTCAACCGAGGCTCCGCAGTCCCATGGCCGCCCGCACTCACTGCTCCCCCTCCTCTCCCCCTCCGCTCTCCTCCTCGGAGCCCTGCACTTTGGGGGAGGAGGAGGGGGGCTGCTGCTTCTGCTTCTCCTTACATGTGAGCTGAGGGAGTGAGGGACAGAGTACTTTTGCTGAAAACGTTAGTGTGTGACAGTGTGTGTGTTTGCCACTGTGACAGTGTGACAGTGTGTGTCACTGTGTGTATGTGTCACTGTGTGTGTGTCACTGTGTGTGTGACACTGTGTGTGACACTGTGTGTGTGTGTGTGTGTGTGTGTGTGTGTGTGTGTGTGTGTGTGTGTGTTGTGTGTGTGTGTGTGTGTGGGGGGGGGGGGAGGCAGAGGGGAGAGGAGGGAGAGGCAGAGGGGAGAGAAGGGAGAGAAGGGAGAGGAGAGAGAAGGAGGGGAGGCAGAGGGGAGAGAGAAGGAGGGAGAGGAGAGAGAAGGAGGGAGAGGAGAGAGAAGGAGAGGGAGAGGGAGAGAAGGGAGAGAGAAGGAGGGCGAAGGAGGAGAGAGAAGGAGGGAGGGGAGAGGACAGGGAGAGAGGAGAGGGGGAGAGAGATCAATCCGTCCCCGGGTGATGTGAGATCCCGGGGATGGGGGGTGATGTGAGATGCAGGGGGGGAGGGGTGATGTGAGATGCAGGGGGGGAGGGGTGATGTGAGATGCAGGGGGGGGGGATGAGAGATGCAGGAGGGTGGTATTTAAACCAAAATCATTACAAAATATATACACATTGTTTATTCAAAAGTATGAGTTAATTATTATTTATTACCCCTACTGCTTTACACATCTATTTTGTGATTTACCCGTCGAACATGTGTCATCCAGATCGGGGTTCCCACGAAATTTTACAAAATACTTAAAGGGTTCCTGCAAACAAAAAAGGTTGGGAATCACTAGTCATGTGAGATGTGCGGGAGAGATGTTTCAACAGGGGGGTCGGTAGGGGGGGGGGAGGAGATGTGCCAACAGGGGGGGAGGGAGGGAAGATGTGCCAGCAGGGGGGAGGGGAGGGAGATGTGCCAGCTAGCGGAGGGAGATGTACCAACGGGAGGGGGGTCCGGGAAAATGTGCCGCCAGTTGGGGGAGATGTACCAACGAGTGGGGGGGGGGGGGAATGAAAAGACGGAGAGGAAAAAGCGCAGAGGGACTGGGAGGTATGTTCTGGAGCAGCAGCCGCTGCCGGTCTGACCTTCCCTCGAGTATCCGCTTTGTTAGAGCAGCCGCCGCCACTATGAGCAACGTGTATGAGAAGCAGTTCCAGGGCAGAGTGAGTATACCGGGCAAGGACCCTCCTGTACAGCAGCACGTATTTCATGTGTATATGTTCGTGTTGGCCAGTCCCCGGGGCGGTGACTGGCGCAGCCTTGTCCCAGTAATAAAACAAATAATATGACCGGAAAGTAGTGCGAATCCGGATTAAACATTCTTTAACAGGTGGCAGGGGGGTTTGCTGTGAGGCGATGGTCGGTGGCTATGAGGTGATGGCGTGTGTGTCTGTCACAAGATGGCTCCTGTCTGCCACACAGAGGAGTGGGGGCTTCTCAGATATATATCCTTATACACCCGATAACATGTGGGGACATGTTCCGGCAGCAGGGACACACATACACATACACACACACACACACACAGACAGAGACTAATTTCACCCCGCACTACATCCAGCAGCAGCAGGGGGGTGAGGGGAGATGTGCCGCCAGCAGGTGGGTATGGGGGGGTGGGGTGGGGGAGCGGGGACATGTATTCAATATTACATTCCCCGGGCGAAGCCGGGTACAAAAGCTAGTCAGCCATAAAAACATAATAGATTTCGACTTGAGTGTAATAGTTACCTTTTTTGATAGATGTCACCTTACTAAATTATTAAAATAATAAAGTGCCTGGTTATCTCCTAACACCATGACCCCACCCCCCTACCTTTCAGCTCCAAGCATTTGCAAATCATTCATCACTCGTTTTGATGTCGCACTTTCATACTGGTTTTCGGCATCCCGTATTATAAAAAAAAAACTTAAATCTGGAGACACTACACAGAGGTCTGTTAAATCTGAGCTACTTCCGTTAGCTTCCCGGAGTTTAACGGTTATCCACAAAGCTAAATATATGCAAAACCAACTACTGTTAGTGATCTACAGTAATTAGCATAGGCTAACACCATGTGAAGTTAGCACTGCCTTGCGTTAGCATCAAATAACATGATGTTAGGCCTGTCTTACCTAAAGGTGGTGGTAGTTCCGTGCAGACCCTGTATAGGTGTTTAATTAAAGTTTAAAAAAAAGAGAAGAGAGGAAAAGAACCCTGAAAATAACAATATGATGGTTAAATCAGACCTATCTGTGGTCTTACACTCATCCTGAGCCTGTAACAGTCCTATCTCAGGGTCTGGATGTGAGTAACGCCACCTTTATCTCTGACCTAACTAATGTAGCGATCGATCCCTGCGATCACCATAACAGGGCTCTGAGGATCTGCAATGTTAGAGGGAACAGCTCTTTGGCATATAATTAGCACCAACGTCGGTTATAGTAACACGAGGGCTCGTTACTGCTGAAAACAGAACAACACCTCGTTACTGAGTTTTGAAGATCCCCGTCAGCACTTAACGAGACCTAAACCAAAGTTAACACCTCGTTAACTCATTAACAGAGCTCTGTGGATCTGTGTCTACGGTCACGTTTCAGGCTCTTTCCCTGTTTCTATATGTAAGTGCCTGTATTTTTAAATCATCCACATGCTCCTCTGTTAAGAGATGCATATATGGCTGGCACTATGCAGTATACAATAACCAATGACAGGGGCTGTCCTGTCTAAGGCCTCGGATAGAGTAAGCGCTCTGGGGCGGCGGCGCACATGGCATTTCACGTGCCTGCACGAGAAGCAATCCGTGGGCCTGTAGGATTCCTATGATGTGCGGGATGGGGAGGCGTGGGCGTGACATCACGAGGCTGGTTCACCCTCATTGGCTGAACTGCCCACATGGCCTGGCCGTCACGCAACAAAATACAAAAGTCTTGCAAAAAAAAAAAAACGGCTGCACCATTACGCTTCTTCACGTGCTCTATGGCCTGCCTCGTTGAGGGGGGCCTTTTGCTCGCGAGCACGGTCACACGCAGTATGGACGCGGCCTAAGGCAAAAGTGAGCTAAAGATAATGGCATGTTTAAGAGGTTAAATTTAATGGATTTTTTTTTAGTTGCCCAAGTTTACATATATAATATACTAATACTAATATAATATAATAATATAATAAATAAATAAAAAAACATTGGCATGGCAAACAAATGCTTTGGATGGGGCATTCAGATCTATATCTAATCTTTTTGGGTGATGAGGCGGTTTGATGCCAAGTAATTCTCAAACATCTACACACAAGTAGCTGATACGCCTGAATCTCAAACTCCCAACGAAAAGCGCAACAATCATTTTCACAGGACAGAAATTCTAGTTGGCAAAATCTGTCACCCCTTTTCTAAGCCCGTCCTGATTGCTGGCATTGACCGCCCCCCTAAAGCCCCTCTACAATCCCTGACTGACATCAACCAGTTTCTTGGCTCCATTTCCTGTCTGAATGAAAAGAGTGAGCTGCTAGTTCTTGGGGATTTCAACTTCAATTGGCTTGACCCTAAAAACCACAAAATCCAGATACAACTCAAGTCACTTAACCTATCGCAACTCATTTCCCAACCCACACGGATAAACCTGAAATCGCATAACCATTCCTTGCTAGACTGGATTCTCTCTTCAAACCCCAGCAGAATCCAATCCTCTGGCATCCTTCCTGATATTTTCAGTGACCATGCAATAGTGTACTGTGTAAGGAAAATTAAACCGCCCCATTCAAGCCCTAAAGTACTCCTTACTAGAACATTTAGAAACTTTAACCCACAACAGTTTCTGGATGACTTTACCAACTGCCCATGGCACAGAATCGATTTAATTCCCGACCCTGATTCTGCGCTTGACTATTTCCAATCCGAGTTCTTAAAACTCTGCGATACCCATGCTCCACTACGCAAAATAAGGGTACGGTGGGCCCACCTTCCATGGGTTACAACTGACCTTATAGCGCTATACCAGTTCAGGGATACCTTGTGGAAAAGCTACAAAATAACTGGCACTACCAAGGATCTCAATCACTACAGATGCCTGCGGAACATGTGAACAAGGTAAACAAGGCACGCAAAAGCACAATATTACTCTGACAATCTCCACCAGAATACATCAAACCCAGCTAACTTCTGGAAGGTTATCAACAATATCTTCCAGCCTTCTAACCATCAACAACCAAGTAATATCACTAAGGGGGATATTACTCTGACAAACCCCACTGACATTGCAAATGCATTCAATGATTACTTTGTGGGGTGTGCCACTAACTTACTAGCGAAACGCAGCCCAAACCACAAACCTGAAACTCATCCTGGGAGTATCCACATAGCCCCACCCCCTCCCAACACTGCCCACAACTTTCAATTTGGCCCAGTATCCGAAGAGGAGATTACACAAGCGCTCCTCAAATTCAAACTAAGCAGCCAATGTGGACCTGACTTACTACAATCTAGGTTCCTACGACTTGGTGCCTCAACCATCGCCAAACCAATTGCTTCCATAGTCAACTCTATCCTGTCTGCAGACCATATCCCAAAGACCTGGAAAACTGCCAGAGTTGTCCCAATCTTCAAAAGCGGGGACAAAAACACTGTCTCAAACTACAGGCCAATCTCACTTCTCCCAATTCTATCCAAAGTCATGGAAAAATGTGTCCACTCCCAATTAAGCGATTACTATACTAAGACAAATTTCCCTAGCCAATTCCAATCTGGCTTTCGCCCCAAACACTCCACCGTAACTACCCTGCTAAAAGTTTGCAATGAAATCCAGTGTGGAATGGAACGGGGACAACTCACTGGTACAGTATTCCTAGATTTTGCAAAGGCTTTTGATACTGTTGATCATGCTATCCTGCTTAACAAACACCAGAGCTCTGAAATAGGGAAGCATGCTTTAAACTGGTTTCAGTCCTACCTATCAGGTAGATCCCAACATGTGTCCATCTCAGGCTCTAACTCCAACCCCCTGGATATCACCTGTGGTGTCCCGCAAGGCTCTGTTCTGGGGCCTCTACTCTTCTCAGTGTTCATCAATGATCTTCTCACAGCTTGTAAGGAAGCCTCAATACACATGTATGCAGATGACACATCCTATATACACACAGCCATAGCCTCTCTGACCTTCAACACATACTTCAGTCTGACTTTTTGAGACTCGTAAACTGGATTTCCCACAACAAACTGTTTTTAAACACTGACAAGACTGTAACAATGGTATTTGGGACCAAAACTAAATTTTTAAAGCTTCCAGCGACTGAGCTCCAGATTAGAACCAACTCTAACACCACCCTAAACCCTGTCACTAGTTTTAAATACCTGGGCATATGGTTTGACTCCCACTTAACATTTGGGATGCACATTGATACCCTGACAACCAAGACCTATGCCAAACTAGGGATACTTTACAGGAACAAATCCTTCCTAAGTCTCCTGGTCAGAAAGTGTATTGCACAGCAGATGCTAATGCCAATTATTGACTATGGAGACATAGTATATGGGCGGGACCTCAAGCCCACCTTAGCAAACTTGACACCCTTTACAATTCAATGTGTCATTTGTTCTCCAATGCAACTACAACACACATCACTGCGAAATGCTGAAAGAACTAGATTGGTCATCACTCGAGTCTAGGCGCAAAGTTCCCCTTTCCTGTGTTGCCTTTACATTCTTTATGGGCAAGCTACCCAGCTATCTGAACAAGCTCCTCACCCCTACCACATGCAGCACTTATCACCTGAGATCTGACTCCAAAAGACTGTTCATGGTCCCAAGGCTCAACAAAGTATCCGGCCGTTCCTCCTTCTCTTACACTGCACCCCAAAACTGGAACAACCTACCGGAGACTCTCACATCCACCACCAGTTTAAGTTCTTTCAAATCTAAGGCTGTCTCACATTTTAATCTGGTCTGTAACTGTTTCATACGCCCATAATATGCAATGTCTTGTATATAATGTATACACTGTTCATTTATGTAACTGTATTTGTAACCATGTATTATTTGTCTTAACTCTGTGCCCAGGACATACTTGAAAACGAGAGGTAACTCTCAATGTATTACTTCCTGGTAAAATATTTTATAAATAAATAAGTAAAATAGTCACTTTAAGGGGCGACTGAATGTTACTAAGGAAGCTAATTACGTGTTCCAAAAACAACAAAAAAATGTTGGACTCAGTTGAACTTCCCGTTTAATGATAAACTGAAAAGACAACCAGAACAATGTGCATATTTCTAGTTACTGTAAAAGAGCCTAAAAATAAAGTAATTGAGAATATTGAGTCATTGAGCAGCTGGATGGATCAGGAACCATTTATGCACAACCCTTGCAAAATGGCCGTCTCCATGACAATTTTCGCTATCTTAAAGGTGTATACAACTACCCCACCTCACTTTGTCAACAGTTCCATGGTTTATTTGGGACAAAATTAGCACATCCACAAAATCCCCAGGCAAATTAGTGGCTGTAAAGTCTATAAAAATGACTAAAACCAACAAAATTTAAAAAATTGCATATTTTCACAGTGAGATGATGTTTGTTATGCTATCAATTATATTATATTTGTTATTCTTGTGCCAATTACTCCATCAAATAAAATACTATGAATTAAATGTGTTGTTGATTTTTCTTTATTTTTAAAGAGCACCAAATGGTTAACAGACATGAAATGGCAGAATGTGTATGTTTTGTGCATACTGAGGAATATTTCCTGCATCTCAAACCAGAAACACTTTGTTTTACTAGTCCAAGTACTGCTTGCCTACTGAAATGAAGGTTCACCATAATAAAGAGGAGACACCCAGTACTATAACCTGTTCTCTCGAACAATAGAGAAAATACATTTGATAAGTAACTACAAATAACTTTACTAAACATGAATAATGCCTCAATATCCCATTGTTCGTTGAAAATCCTTCTTATATTCAATGGGGATTTTTGTCTGAAAATGGGCAGAGTGAACAATGCAGAGTATAAAGAATTTACCCAGGGGCGTAGCCAGGACTTTGCCTGAGGTTGGGTATTTTGGGTTGGTGGTGGGCTTGCTGAAGGATCTTGGCACAGCAAAGGTGACCTAGCATTGCACCAATACAGTCTGGTTATACTTTGTGTCAGTGTATACTGCAGTCTGGTTATATTCCATGTCAGTGTATAGTACGGTCAGGTCATACACACTGCACTATGCACTGACAGAGGACAATTAGGAGGGGGAGCAGTCGGTGACAGAGGGACAGAGGGGAGCAGCGGGCAACAGAGGGGAGCAGCGGGCGACAGAGGGGAGCAGCGGGCGACAGAGGGGAGCAGCGGGCAACAGAGGGGAGCAGGCGGCGACAGAGGGGAGCAGTGGGCGACAGAGGGGAGCAGAGGGCGACAGAGGGGAGCAGTGGGCGACAAAGGGGAGCAGTGGGCGACAGAGGGGAGCAGTGGGCGACAGAGGGGAGCAGTGGGCGACAGAGGGGAGCAGTGGGTGACAGAGGGGAGCAGTGGACGACAAAGGGGAGCAGTGGGCAACAGAGGGGAGCAGTGGGCGACAGAAGGGAGCAGTGAGTGACAGAGGGGAGCAGTGAGTGACAGAAGGGAGCAGTTTGTGACAGAGGGGAGCAATGAGTGACAGGGGAGCAGTGAGTGACAGCGGGACAGAGGGCAGCAGTGGGTGACAGAGGAGAGCAGCGGGTGACAGAGGGCAGCAGTGGGTGACAGAGGAGAGCTGTCGGTGACAGAGGAGAGCTCTCGGTAACAGAGGAGAGCTGTCGGTGACAGAGGGGAGCAGCTGGTGACAGAGGAGAGCAGCGGGTGACAGAGGAGAGCAGCGGGTGACAGAGGAGAGCAGCGGGTGACAGAGGAGAGCAGCGGGATTATATTAGCTACGAAATTGCTTGGATATATTAATATATTATCTCTTTTTGCAGCAATTCTTCTCTTAAATTGCCTTATTAGAAGGCTAATAAATATATACGACAGTCTCCCGATGGACACTGCCAGGAAATGCTAAATACTATCTACCTTTGTCCTTTTATCAAAGGAACAAACAAAACAATGTAAAACAAAGATTTATTCCTGTGACACATCTTGTGCAGTTTGCAACAAACATTAGACGCTAGATGTAGAAGTGGAATGAAATATAATTAAATGATTTGACGGCGGGAAGAGCATAAAGCAAAGAACATAACACGCCTTTAATGCTGTGATAAAGTCGCATAACTTAGGACACCTTTTCTATGCAGTTAATCTGTGAAATGTTAGTACACCTCTTCAATGTGTTCCTTATGTAATGACTGGGTAAATATGCAGTACTAAGAAAGGCTTACAAATATAATAGTGAGACTACGCGGTGACCTGACTAAGGAGGGCGGTGTGTTCCTCCTGCACACACCTTAACTTGAACTAAGCTAAACTAAACTTCTGCCAGCTTATAGTAAGCTACAAAGCTGTTTTTATTTCCTTTTAATACTAGCTTTTTGGGTGGCATATTTGCAGTTGCTGGGCTCTTTGGCAGGGAACGAGCAGGTGTGTTTGTGGAGGTGTTTAGGATATCTGGAAAGCAAACATACTTAATTAGGTCCTGATATTGTTATGTAGTCGCTGGTTTGTCTTTGTCATGCCGGTCCAGTTGGTTTCTGTAGCAAACAAGGGGTTCTTTCATGCAAAAAAAATCCCAGCGGATTCTGTGCATGGTGGAGGGATCCCCCAAATAACCTCTTGCAGACTTTCTTTATGGGGTGATCCTTCCCCCAACCACAAAGGTGAACACAAAACATAAAAGCGCACAGAGGTGAGTATTAAAAAAAATGGTGTTAAAACAGACAAATCAATTCTCGCTTACATTCACGGACCACGACTGGAGCATTTACTCACAGGTAAGAGATCATTGCTTTGTCTATGTTTTAATACAGGTTTTTATCATTACCCCTTGCACGTTTTGTTTTTTCTATTATTTTTTTGCATTCCAGTTGGATTTTTGCTTTTCATTCCCAGTATCAGTGATAAGACTTTGGGGGGTATTTATTATAATCTCCTGGGGCGATACCTTGGATGTCCCACTTGCATTGTAAGGCAGAGTCCCCGCTGGCGCTGTGCGCGCTCATGCTTGGAGAGCGCTCCAAGCATGAGCGCTGAGTGTCCTCCGATTTACGCAAGCGCGCGCAGGGGGGTGGCATTACAGGCCAGCTGAGCGCGCGGGGAAGTATAGTTTATTGGTTTTGGTTTGGTAAGCGCCGAACGCGGGTCAACGTGTGTGCCCACGCACGAGCACCGCATGTACCGCATGAGCGGGAATTGACATATTTATATATATATGTAAGTTAACCGCTCAGCGCTGGCGGGGATGCAGCCTTACTCTGTGAGTCTGGCTGTTTTCAGCATCATAGATTTTATGTGGAATCTTGCAGGTACAAGTCAGCAATTTGGCATTTTAAATGTGTATAATTTGATGTATTCTCTTCACTATCCGAGTATGACATTTCATACCTTCTATGCCTGATGTGGAACCCCATTCCCATCCCACCCTACCAAATTGCCCCCTTCCTTTTAATGTGTGTACCCTTCCTTTACCTATATACTGTAGTGTACCTCACCTGTGTTCTTGTACTTTACAGAAGTGAAAATAAAAGTATTTTTCTTAATTACTCTTTTTTGGTCCAGAATCCTGAAAAACTTCTGCGATATTGGTGCAAAAAAACTGCACCAGATTTAAGAAAATAGTATAATCCAATTTAGAACAATATACTGCGCTGTGTTTATTTACTCAAGGTGTGAAAGTAGGGCAAAACCAGTGCCAAAAACCGAGCCCTATTCATTAAAAAAAAAAAAGAAAGAAATCCCATTGAAAACGGGAGAATTCCTCGGGTAAATCTGGTGCAATTCTTTACCACAGATTTTGGGCTCGATGCAGTAAGCACCGAAAAAGCACTCTCGGCAGGGGTTCATTATCGGCATGATTTTGTCGTGTTGCCCTCGCAATATGCAGGAAGGGCCGAATCCCTGGCGAATCACTGCGAAAGCAACACGCCGAGTAGCCGGTGGCGAGACAGTCTGTCTGCCGATAACCTGGCGATACGCCGTCCCCAGCCGAGATATGCCTGCAGCAGAGAGAGATCCGCCGCTCTCTCTACGCCAACATCGGCAAAATAAAAAATATTTGCAATCAATTTTTATTCATAGTGTACATGTGCAGGGGGTCTCCGGAGCTGAACCGCTTTGGTTTCAGGTCCGGGGACCCCCTGCTTCCCGAGATACAGGCCCCTTTATGAGGTGCTGGTATCCCTCAGCATTTAAATGTCCCGATCACGTGACCGCGGAATGTAAACAAAGCATATGGATCCCGGCACCCCATAAAGGGGCCTGTATCTCGGGAAGCAGGGGGTCCCCGGACCTAAAACCAAAGCGATTCAGCTCCGGAGACCCTCTGCACATCTACACTATGAGTAAAACACCCATATCAATAAACAATAATTCCTTACCTTTGCGGCTATCTGCTATGGTAATGAAGCAGCATTAATGTATTTTTAATAATAGTGTACGGGAGCAGGGGGTCCCCTCAGCTGAACCGCATTGATTTATGCCTCAGAGACCCCCTGATTCCCGAGTTACAGGCCCCGGTATGGGCCATCGGGTGCCAGTGTCGCCGCCATCTTTATAGCATCCCATACGCTATAAAGATGGCGGCGGCACTGGCACCGATGCCCCAAAACGGGGCCTGTAACTCGGGAAGCAGGGAGTCCCTGAGGCTTAAATCAATGTGGTTCAGCTCAGGAGACCCCCTGCAGCACAATATTATTAAAAATACATTAATGCTGCTTCATTATCATAGCGGCTATTCGCTAAGGCAATGAAGGGGTTAATGCAAAATAGCATGTTTATTGGGGACAATTGCCCCCAATAAACATTGTAATAAACAACATACACCCTCTGTGCCCCCAACAACCCCTATACCCCCTAACATACAGTACATATATTATATTTTTGTGATGCACAGCAATTATACTAAAGGCTGGCGGTGGCCCTCGGGTGTTCCCCGCAGGTGTCCCCGCGGGCCTGCAGTACCAATTCTGTGCCCCCACAAAAAATAAATACCAAACACAAATACTTTTAAATAAATACACCACCCCCCCCTAACACATACAGTATAGTAATGGGCAAAATTACTTATCCACAAATGGATAATAGTGCATTTGCCCATTAAAAATACATAAAGAACAATAAATACATTAAATACATATTGCACTCACTCATGTCCCGCTGCCACGATGAAGGCCATCCTCATCTTCATCACGGTCCATCCCCCTCCGATGCTGCAAAACATAAACAAGAATAAAAACAGCCAATGTAATGTCCCCTAACCCCTTAATCACCTTAGCGGTTATTAATCGCTACAGTCAATAAGGGGTTAACCCACCCGCACCCACCACTCGGGAGGCCTAAATACCCTCCCCCACTCACCCACTACCCAGGCGGGAGGCCTACCCACATACCCCTGGGGCCAATACCCCCTCCCCCCACCCCCAGTACCCACAATAAAAACAATACACAGCCCCACAATAAACATCATTATATTTATTAAATACATAACCCACCCCCTGTGCCCCCCCCCATAAATACATGATTTATTATTTTACATACAGGGTTAATACCCCAGGCCCACGGGAGTCCCCGGTGGGCCTGATGGGTGTCCGTAGACCTCACAGTGGCCCAGCAACAGGTTTCAAACAGGGTCTGGAGGCCTATGGGTGGTCCCCGCCAGGCACCGTGGTCCACCAGGTGGTCTCCGCGGGACACTGTGGGCCACCATGGGCCACAATGGGGTCTCCACGGGTAGGCCCACGGGTGTCTAATGGGCCCCGTGTCAGACCCACAGGTCTGGGGGTCCTTGGGGGTCCCTACGGGTCCACGGTGCCCCCATGTGGGGCCACCGGTTCTTTCCCGCAGGTGTCCTCCGTGGACCCAGCAGCCGTTTACCCGTGAGAAGCCTGAGGAGACCCCAGGTGGTCTCCAGAGGTCCCCGCAGACCTAAGGAAACAACCCTGTATGTAAAAAAAATAAACCAGCAGGAGACTAAAGGCGGCCGCCACTTTAGATGAATACAATCATGAAAGACAAAGCTAACTAAACATACAACATCAAATAACATGTACAGTAGACACATTTCTGCATGGAAGATATGGAAATTAGGGCAATTTATTTTAGTAAGGGTGTGATGTCAACCACATCATTAAAGCCCAATGGATATTTAATTTTTAATTTAGAATTCCAAAATTGTTCCCTTTGTAACACCTCAGAAAGAAGAAAATAATGTGAAGGGCGCAATCCAAATAAAATACTTTATATATCACTTTAAATTATCATAAACATTGCAATACAATATTGTATTGTATTGTATGTCTTTATTTATATAGCGCCATTAATGTACATAGCACTTCACAGTAGTAATACATGTGGTAATCAAATAAATAACAGATAATATAAATAACAGATCATGGGAATAAGTGCTTTAGACATAAAAGTAACATTTTGGAAGAGGAGTCCCTGCCCCGAGGAGCTTACAGTCTAATTGGTAGGTAGGTAGAACGTACAGAGACAGTAGGAGGGAGTTCTGGTAAGTGCGTCTGCAGAGGGCCAAGCTTTATGTATCGTGTTCAGAATATCCACAGTGCTATTCATATGCTTCTTTAAGCAAGTGTGTCTTAAGGTGGGTCTTAAAGGTGGATAGAGAGGGTGCTAGTCGGGTACTGAGGGGAAGGGCATTCCAGAGGTGTGGGGCAGTCAGGGAAAAAGGTTTAAGGCGGGAGAGGGCTTTAGATACAAAGGGGGTAGAAAGAAGACATCCTTGAGTAGAACGCAAGAGTCTGGATGGTGCATAACGAGAAATTAGGGATGAGATGTAAGGAGGGGCAGAAGAATGTAAAGCTTTAAAAGTGAGGAGAAGAGTGGAGTGTGAGATGCGGGATTTGATCGGAAGCCAGGAGAGGGATTTCATGAGGGGAGATGCTGAGACAGATCTAGGAAAGAGTAGTGTGATTCTGGCAGCAGCATTTAGGATAGATTGTAGGGGAGACAGGTGACAGGCAGGAAGGCCGGACAGCAGGAGGTTACAGTAATCAAGACGGGAGAGAAAGAGGGCCTGAGTCAGAGTTTTAGCAGTCGAGCAACAGAGGAAAGGGCGTATCTTTGTTATATTGCAGAGGAAAAAGCGACAAGTTTTAGAAATGTTTTGAATGTGAGGGGCGAATGTGAGAGAGGAGTCGAGTGTGACCCCTAGGCAGCGTGCTTGGGCTACTGGGTGAATGATTGTAGTTCCAACAGTAATGCGGAAGGAGGTAGTAGGGCCAGGTGTGGGAGGAAGTATGAGGAGCTCTGTTTTAGCCATGTTGAGTTTATGGCGTCGGAGGGCCATCCAGGATGATATAGCAGAGAGATATTCAGAAACTTTGGTTTGTACAGCAGGTGTAAGGTCCGGTGTTGAAAAGTATATTTGTGTGTCGTCGGCATAGAGGTGATAATTAAACCCAAAAGATGTTATTAGGTCACCTAGAGAGAGTGTGTACAGAGAAAAGAGAAGAGGTCCCAGGACAGAGCACAATATTGTGCATTCACCCAAAGTAATAGAAATTAAAAATAAAAATAGGATTAAAAATTATATAATTGCCTGAAAAAAAGTCTCCAGTCACAGGAGGAGTGAATTTGCTGCTGGCTGGATATCAAATATGAAGGCAGCGCTTTCCCAGGCTGTCTACTGGATTGTTATCTCAGTATATAAGGCAAGTGTCCGTTTGAAGTTCTGCAAACCACCGTTGTCTGGCAGTGGCTGCAGCTCCTCTCCACGGGTGCCTTCTATTCCTGATCAGTGTCCTTGGCGATGCTGTATCCCTCAGCTCCTTCCTGGCCTGGCGTCACTGACAGGAAGTGACGCGTCCTCGTCAGCGCGGTTCTGTATTCTTGTACAGCAGTACACAACATACATCACAGCACACCCTTCTCTCTTTGGTCCCTGGACTCAACCCCCAGGGCTTGAGGCCCCAAAGATCTAACCCAATCTCCCACACTCCCTGGTGGAGCATGGGGTAGCTGCTTCCACTCCCCTGCGGGAGGGAAGGCCTGGAACCAGGTCCCTGGTCAAGGATAAAGGACACTCCTCTCCCCCAGATGGGAGAGGAGAAAACACACCTCTCTCACTGAGGAGTGAGAGAGACACAAAATTTGACTGCAGACCCTTTTTATTACCAGGGGAGGGTCGACGCCCCTATTATGGACGGTACTTCAGCCTTGGCCCCCTGTCACTTCTAGGGAGTTGTTTACTGCAGTAAGGCAGAGATTAACCCTAACACTGCCTGCGCTTATACCAGGGCTTTTGTGTTGGGCAGAGAAATTAGTAGCCCAAGGGGTTCCTAGCTACATTACCCTCACATTTAAATTGTGTTTTATGGTTGGTAAGGGGCTAAGCCTTCCAACCCTCAGATAGGGACTAAGACTGAAGTTAGACAGAGCTGCCTTTTTGCTGAAACATAACCTGTGGTTTTTTTATTAAAATCGTCGGCTGATAAAAGCCTATTCTGATTTCCCCTAAAAATACTTCTCCTCTTTTAAAAGCTCTGCACACATCTCCTACATATGGTGTTCAAAGTGGGATGAGAAGTGGCCCTAGAATTTCAAAGGCCCCAGAGATGGTCAGGGAATTTTTTTGTGCTTTTGTTTGCAACAGACCCTGCAACGGCTTGTGCAACAGGAGTAAATGCGGAAGAACCACATGCAGAGGTGACCAGAATGACGGGCTAGAAATACAGGCATAAAACCAAGCTACACTGCGCTAGATAAAGCCACATACGCCACAGTCTGACTGAGGAGACTGCTACAGACGGTGACCCACACAAGGTACTGATTCTGCAAATAAACACTACTCCCTCATGTGTGTGACGAAAAACAAACAAAAACAAACATGGATTTTTCAAATGGCCACTCAGCAAAAATAAAAAGTCTAGAGAGACGCCTGCGAGAGCTGCAAACTCTGCAAGTGAAGTCTTCCCCACCTGTGTGACTATCAAATGTGGTTCTAGCATATACAGAGAATATTGACGCAACAGCGCCTCCCGAGGTCAGTGTGAAGAACACAAAGTGTGTTTTTTCTGTAATGGCCCGGCCACACGAGTGTCCCTTCAGGCCTTATGATAATGATGATGATGATGATGATGATGATGATGATGTCTCTTATATGCTCCCAGAAATGAGACGCACCAGCGAACCACCCCTAGGATGTGTGGGATGCCTGCACCCTAGGCACATGAAAGAGGCATGATCCTACGTCTTTGACCATGAACGCCGGCAGCAAGAGCAGGACCCGCTGAACGCCGAATATTGCCACCTGCTTCTGCATCTGCAAGAAACGCATGGTGGGTGCGGTGAAACTACAGAAGTTTCAAGCAAAGAAGGGCCCTCTGTATCCCTGATGCACCAGAGTGTACTCTACTGAAATGGGGGTTGTGCCTTTTGTGGATAAGTCCATGATGGATAAGGCAGCTGTAGGCCGGGGTTTCTTCGTACTGAAGGATCTTCAAAATGGTGCTACTATAGCAAAGATACCCCACCATGACTTCCCCACACATTGTTGAAGCGGACAGGCTGGATAAATGAGTGCATGGAGAAAGAAAGGCCCAAGATTACAAGTTTACCGACTGCCAAAGAAAGATGCCTTGGGAGTCAGAGTTGATGAAAACTTCGCCATGGTTGAGCTGCCCGAGATCAATGATGCCGAGTCAGACGCTGGTGATCACACTAGTGACAGGGAAGTAAAAAAATCACACACGTGAAAAAACTCCGCCTCCGAGTTGAGAAAGCTAAGCACATGGTGGAGAGCAGCTGTTATTAGAGATAATAGATACATAGATTCCACTGGGACTATGTTAGCTAGTTAATGGAGCCTACTCCATACAGTGCCTCACTCTATCTACAGGCAGTCCACTCTCAGGTGTTGTTATATGGGAGAGGGAGTGGCTCAGTGAGTAAAAGACACTGGCTGGCACTGAGAGTGTGAAGCAGGGGAGCCTGGTTCAATTCCTGGTGTTGGCTCCTTGTGACCTTGGGCAAGTCACTTTATCTCCCTGTTCCTCAGGCACCAAAAAACATAGATTGTAAGCTCCACGGGGCAGGGATCTGTGCCTGCAAAATGTCTCTGTAAAGCGCTACATATATCTAGCAGCGATACACAAAAACATGCTATTATTATTATTATTATTATAGGGTGTTTATTTTACTCTTGCTTTCATTCCTAGCCTACAGTAGTTGTTATAACACAGGTTTTAGATCTAAGTCCTTCCCTGTTTATTAATGTGCAGGATGAAGGTAACTTATGTAGTTTGTTAACCCATTAGGGCGTCACAATTTTAGCTGTGTCCCTATTAAGCTACTACTTGGCAAAATTGCGGTTATTAACCTGTGGGCTATTAATTATTAGAGCTCCACAAGCCTCTCTATAGTCCTAACAGGTCACTATACAAACATCCAGGGGTAGAGGCGTTACACACACACACACACACATATATAATACTATTCAATTAAAGTTGGTAAAATATTTAGCAGTGCACTCAAATTAACCTGTTTACATATAATGGGGCTATACTTTTGACTATTAGAAAAGTGAAGCCCTTCATTTTCTTATTGTTCTCAGTCCTTGATACAAATCTACAATTTTATTATCAAAGTAAAAAGCAAATAATTTGATCTTACAGCTTCAGGATGAAACAACCGGGACCGGCATTACTTACAGTACCTGTATCTTAAAGGGACAGAGAGAAGCCCAACATCAAAGTCGCTTTAAAGCATATTAAATCCAGCCCTTAAGCTTCTGATTTGACTTGTATGTGTTACCCCGGACCTTGCATCCTTTCTGTATAAAGTAAGAATAATCATTCTGACACTTGTTGTATTTATGGGGGAATGGAATGGTTTTGATTATGAAAGGTTGCACATCAGCTTTTGTACGAAATGCAATAAATACAGTACACTTTACTCTCTGTAGCAATATCGGGACAGGGATGAAACTTGCATCATTTATACTCTGGGGCAGATTTAATACACATCCTTTAATAAATGCCTAATTCTGCCTTTAAGTAAAATACTGCAGTATTAAACATCCTAATGAAGTTATTATTAGTTCAAATATATGATGCCGTTGCTATTTGTCAGGGCTAAAACACATTTCTTTGATAGTGTTACGAACATGATTATTTTCCTTTATTAAAAGTGAACTCACAGCAAACGAGAAATAACCTTGGTGTCTAGATTGTTTAAAAATATTAGAGGGCTTAATTAAATAAATATGTGATGCATGGCAACGAGGAAGAAAAATCTAAGTCCTAAGTGGTATCTTAAGTGTTCTCAGCTATGTAAATAGCCTAAAGGTGGGAATATTTATTTTTCACTGGTTTAATTACAACACTAACATAGCTCCTTATTATGCAGTAAATTCTACATTTTGTTCTACAGAGCAAGGATACCATCAAATTAGGAATGTAATGATGGGGTGGCCGGATTTACTAATTGGCCTTACAGCATGGTTTAGGAGAGGGATAGAAACATGATAGATTATTTTTCTTGAGTACCTAATGAGAACTACTTTTTCTTTAAATGAAAGCACGGACCTGTAAAATGACATTATATGTGTGTGTGTGAATATATATATATATATATATATATATATATATATATATATATATATATATATATATATATATATATATAGCAGAAAATAGCCGTGTAATTCCAGTTGCGATATTGCAGAATAAATGAGTTCTTCAGTATTAGGTGATACCTTTTTTATTGGACTAACAATTTATGTCATAGGACAAGCTTTCGAGAGTTATCCTCTCTTCTTCAGGTCAAGCAATACTGATATACAAAGGATTCAATAGCTAATACAGTGTGGAGAGAGGGGGGGGGAAAAACAACAGATATTTACTGTAAATAAGGTACTGCTGCGGCCAAGTTTATTCGAGCATTTGCCCGTTCTTGGCCGCAGCAGTAGCCTGGCGCACGCCCGAGTGTGATGGGCGCGCGCCAAAGCAGCGGAAGAGCGCCCTCCGATCGGGGCGCTCTCCCTACCGCTACCGGGTCCGCCGGGTCCCCCGGAACCCCCTGCCGCCGTCCCGCAGATCGCGGGACACCAGGGCTCCCTCGGGGAGCCCTGGACGCGCGTGCAGGGGGCGCAGGCTCCCGAAGACGCGTGACCGCGCGTCTATGACGCGCGGCACGCCGAGGGGCAGCCACAAGCAAGCCAGGAAATATCCCGGCTTGCGGTACCGACCACACTGCAATAAAGTGTGTCGGTACTGTAGGGTGTTAAATGTGTTTGAAGCCAGGGGACAGTGTCAAAGAAAGGTGGGGAGGGGGAGGGATACTGGGGGGAGAGAGAAAGTGTGGATAAGATATATATATATATATATATATATATATATATATATATATATATATATATATATATATATATATATATATATATCCTCAAACCTTTAGTCAGAAGCACCAACAGCTTCATACAAGATACCACAGATTTTCTCAATAATCTTAACAACATCAACCAACTACCATCCAACACACTGCTAGTTACCATGAATGTAGAATCCCTTTACAGCAACATCCCCCACAAGGATGGTATTGAGGCATGCCTGCATTTCCTTACAACATCTCCCCTGGATCAGAAATACAGCACTGATATAATTACCAAACTGATAGAATACATCCTCACACACTACTACTTCAGCTTCAACAAGGAAATGTACCTACAACTAATGGGGACTGCAATGGGTACAAAGATGGCACCGCAATATGCCAATCTTT
Source organism: Ascaphus truei (assembly GCF_040206685.1). Taxonomy (NCBI): domain Eukaryota; kingdom Metazoa; phylum Chordata; class Amphibia; order Anura; family Ascaphidae; genus Ascaphus; species Ascaphus truei. The sequence continues at coordinate 24,364,147 of NC_134485.1, forward strand.
TCATGGCAAATCTTGAACAAAGATTCCTAACTACATGCCTCCACAAACCCTACAAATACTACAGATACATTGATGACCTGTTTATAATATGGACAGAGGATGAAGAAAACCTAAAACAATTCCACGAGTCCCTGAACTCATTCCATCCATCTATTAAACTCAAAATGGATTATTCGGCAAACCTAGTAAACTTTCTAGATACTACAGTAACACTGAAAGATGGCAAACTACACACATCTGTATACAAGAAACCAACTGACAGATACAGTTACCTCCACAACTCCAGCTTCCATCCCACTCATACAAAACAAGGTATCATACACAGCCAGGCTATAAGATACCACCGCATATGCTCTGACACTGAAGACAGAAACAGGCATCTCACAACCCTGACCGAATCGTTCAGACAGAAGGGATACAAACCAAAGACCATTGCCAAAACTATTACATCTGCAATAAAAGCCCCACGAGAACACCTGCTACAATACAGACAGAAAGAACCTACCACACGCATACCACTAGTGACCACATACAACCCTACCCTAGAGGGTATACGAAAAATAATCAAAGATCTGCAACCCATGCTGACAAAGGATGCGACATTAAAAGAAATCTTTCCAGAACCTCCCATTCTTGTATTCCGGCAACCACCAAACCTCAAACAGAAATTAGTCAGCAGAAAACTTCACAACGATTTTAAAGACATGGATAATGGCACAAAACTGTGCAGCAACAAACGCTGTAAACTCTGCAAACATATTTGCCAAGATCCCACAGCCAGTCACAACCATAGAACATTCAATGTTAAAGGATCATACAGCTGCACATCCAGGAATATAGTGTATATGATTCAATGCAACAAATGGGACCAAGGTTGCTACATTGGGGAAACCAGCCAAAAACTACAAGGAAGAAGGAATATGCACAGACACTCTATACTCCATCACAAAGAAGGAAGATACTGCTCACCTGTTGGACATCACTTCTCACAACCAGATCATTCCATAAATGATCTAAAAATCAAAATCCTCAATGGAATGTTTAAAAGCACCCAAGAACAGAAAACATTTGAACTCAGAATGATAAGACTCTTTGACACCAAAACCAAAGGACTTAATGCGGACATGGGTTTTCTCACACCCTATCAAAATTGCTTGTAATTATCCTGGTTGCCTCTATTCTTATCCACACTTTCTCTCTCCCCCCAGTATCCCTCCCCCTCCCAACCTTTCTTTGACACTGTCACCTGGCTTCAAACACATTTAACACCCTACCTTATCAACAGTAAATATCTGTTGTGTTTTTTTCCCTCTCTCTACACTGTTTTAGCCATTGAATCCTTTGTATATCAGTATTGCCTGACCTGAAGAAGAGAGGATAACTCTCAAAAGCTTGTCCTATGACATAAATTGTTAGTCCAATAAAAAAGGTATCACCTAATACTGAAGAACTCATTTATTCTGCACTATATATATATACAATTAAGGACTGTGCCTGGGTGTAGTGTGACAGCAAAAAATAGAGAAAATACAAAATGCAAAATAAAAATAATGACCTATAAAGCAATAATACTCTCTTACTGTAAAATCAATGACACTAAATGAAATGTGCATAAATTATTACACAAAGGTGTGCTGTGGACTCACTCAATACCAAACTATATAATTGGTCCTTTGAAGTCCAAATATGTCCAATATAAGAGAAACAAAAGGCACTATCAGGATAAGGGCAGCTCTTCTTTAAAGGGCACAACGACCTCCCTCTCCACCTGCATAGAAAATAGAAGAAAAAAGCACCCAATCCTAGTGCATTACTGAGCAAAAAGGTATTTAATTCCCAAAAAAGGCTCATAAAATGAACTCACAAACATAAGAAATAAAAAAGCATGTTATGAGATAATACTCATGCTCCAAATGATCAGGAAACGCCGCTGCTCTGCTACACTGCTCCGTGACGCCACAACATTCGATTTGACCCTCGTGAATCACCGCCCGCAGGAACTCACGACATCAGGCTCTCCACAGATTTCCTTCCCCGGGAACACACCTCCAGATGATTTGGGTTCCCACCAGGGACACTCGATGTGGCGGAACAAGCTGATGACGTCACACGGTGAATAAGAATGCCGAGCAGGTCTTGGAGCGACGCTAGGAGATCCACAGCACACCTAGCCCTACGCGTTTCATCAGCTAAACTGATTTCATCAGGGGATCCTGATGTAGTGGAGTCACGGAGCAGTGTAGCAGAGCAGAGGCGTTTCCTGATCCTTTGGAGCATGAGTATTATCTCATAACATGCTTTTATATTTCTTATGTTTGTGAGTTCATTTTATGAGCCTTTTTTGGGAATTAAATACCTTTTTGCACAGTAATGCACTAGGATTGGGCGCTTTTTTCTTCTATTTTATATATATATGTATATATATATATATATATATATATATATATATATATATATATATATATATGCTTGACAATAGCTTAAATCACCTTAGATTGTAAGCTCTTTAGATCCGGCAAATCTAAAACTGTTATTATCTGGACAAAGGCATAAATAACCGGTTTCATCTTTTCTTGTGCCTCAAATACAGTACATGAAATGGAAAGTTAATAACAATTCAAAATAGACAGCTCTAAACTATATTAGCTTCAGTGTGTTCCCTATTCTCAAAGCCCCTCACAGCTTATTCTGAACACTTTAGCTCCATTAAGACAAAAGCGCAAACCATGGGGTTAGTAAGATAAGTCAATTATTCAAGTAACTATAAATAGGGAAAGGAGAACATTAGGGGTTAATTGGTGAACAACACCCGCTTCCTCAAGCCAGGAGAAACATAAGTGATGTTGCAGGACCCAGAAGTGGAGCTTCTGGCGTAGCACACCTCAGTAAGTAAGGCCTTTTCTGAGTTGCCATAAGGCAAAATAAAGACAGATCAGGTTTGTGACCTGGGGGTGAGTGAATGACATGGGGTGGAAAGAGAGTGACATAGGGAAGGCAGAAAGTGACATGGGGGGAAATGTGACGGGGTGGAAAGTGTAAAAAAAAAGGTTGTTTGCTCATCTCCAGCTGTGTTCACGTATGGTGCTGATACATAGATGATGTCTTTATGGTATGTAAGGGAGGACTTGTAGGATTTCATTACCTTAATCTTATCAAATCTATGATCAGATTAACTTCATGCTGGAGTCAATCCAACATCATGTTTCTTGATGTGATATTATGTAGGAAACGCGCTAAATGAACTACTGGTTTATATAGAAAACCAACCGATAAAAATACCAACTTGCAGGCTTCCAGCCACCCACCCCATGTCTATTAAAAAGTTTACCTTTCCCTCAGTTTCTCTGGGTGTTGCGTATCCTTAAGGAGCCCATTGAAGTGGCCGCCTTGATGGAAGAGATTTGAAAAGTGGTTGGAGGAGCGGCACACGTTGTTTGAAAAATTATATAACAGTACTTCTCTCCCTGGTGCTCACGCTCCGCTGATCCCGGCGTCTCAAAGCTGGATCCAAGTGGACATGTAGAAATTAGAATGATGGAAGAAGCACACAGGGGCCTTTCTGCAAGTAACTTACTTTATATTTACAGCATTAGAGCAGGTATATGCAAAAACGTGACGTTTCAGGACAGACAAGTCCTTTCCTCAGAGTTCTTTGTTCAAACATACATCTGTTATATGTTTGATTAAAGAATTTACCAATATTGTATCAAGACTGGAGTGCCACATAATTTACTTATTGGGTAGATATCATGCAGCAACATAGACAAAAAGAAATACAAAATGGTACTATCGTTTCTAAGACAACTTTCAAAAGTTATTGTAAAATACGTTTGGTATACAATTATTTTAAGGAATTAGACACCAAGATTAGGCTATTAAACATGTCACATTGTGACAGTGTAGTGCAATTGTAGCATGCATTTGTCACATTATATTAGGATTTAATATGTAACAATGAGCTACAGTATATTCTTCAGTGAGTCTTAAATACAGTACATACCGTATAATCTGGCCAATTTCCCATTAGGCTAGGTTGTCAAAATTTGGGGGCGACATAGATCGGCGCTTGCCGGCTGCTTGTGCACGTGCACGATGGGTGCTTGCCGGTAAGTGCAGATGACTGGAAACGTGATGTCACACGTGATCGCATCAGCGTGGCATCAAATGATGCTGAAGGAGGAGGGCGGCAAGAGGTAAGTGCCTAAGGGCGGCATATTTTTAAATCCGCCACAGAGTACTATGGGGCTCTTCAGCTAGTTCTACAAATGGGCCGGATCAAAAAAAACATTACGAGTAGAATGATAACAAGCTTATTGTAATATTTGATACAAAATGTGACAATTATTATATTTAAACATTGAACAAGCATGTATAACATCTGTACCACATATATATTTCTATTACATTAACTTACACAGCAGTTTCAGTGTGAAAAACTGCACTTAGCCGCCTAAGCAAGTAGTAGAAACTTAGCAGGAGCAGAGTCCAAAGGCCACATCAGGGGCAACTTTTGGCCCACGGGCCTCCAGTTTAATAGCCCTGGTGTACTGTGTATTTTCTAAATTCATCTTTTGTACTATCCTTTTCCACATTTCTTTACCCTCCAGATATTCTTCTAATTAATGCATGGTCATCTCTATTTCACATATTAGTATCACCTAGTTCACATGAAAGTAATATCCCCTTTCTTGCATTGCACATTTACAATTTCATGCTGATACATCCTAGATAACTTTCTATATTGTTACTGTAATATCCAATATGTATGTTGAAATATTCCACAATTTCGGTCTCGCCCTTTAAAGTGAGATCTTTTAATTCAAATGTAACCTTTATACAATGCAACACGTTCTTTAAAATATAGGGTGAGGTAGCTGTGTTAGTTTAGTTGCAGTTGTATAAAAATAAAGGAGTGCTCACTTATTTTGTTTTACATTTCAACTGTACTTACACTGGACAAACTGCTTTAATAATTCCAAATATGCGACTACATCAAATCATCAGAGTTCTTGTTTGCTAACTTCGCAAAATAATTATGGGTTTGACTGTTTTCTTCCCCCACATTTTCTCTCCCCACCACTTTCTCTCTCTCCACCCTCCCTCCCTTCTATCTCTCCACCGCATCACTTTCATTTATACCTTATGTCATCAATTCTTTCCGCCTCTCCCTCCTCCAGCATTCTTGCTTTCTTCTCCCATGTCGACTAACACTCACTTTCTTTCTTCTGCTTTCTGTCTAAACTGTATAGCTATCTGACTCTCCATATCTGCCACCAGGCTATGTGCATTATGATGTCACAGATAAGCTATATGTCCGGAGGGGAGGTCAAATTTTTTTTAGTATAGTAAGATATGCATCCAGTATTGGCTGATCTTGAACATGTGTGTTTGGCCCATGAGGGACTCGGTAATCATCAACTGAAAAAGTTAACACAAAGAAATATTGCAAGTATATAATATTCCAAAAATGACTATTCCATCCCAGCGAGTATTCCCTCATAGATAAAGAAGAAGTATGATTAATACAAGGCATCATGGGATTTTTTCCAGCTCCTTGATTTATGCAGCTTAGAAATGTTCTTTAATACACACCATACACGTGCCAATTTTTCAATGGGGAAGAGTCAACACCTCAATGTCACAATCTGAGCTGGCTTAAGTTGTCTCATCCTGATGAAATGAGGTTTGAACATTTGATTAAATGCAGGACTTTGAGTCAATGATCAGTGAGGTCACTGAAAAGGGCAGTTGACTGTCAGGTTACAAAGTATAACAGCAGTCTGCCCCGAGATTGGGCTCTATTTATTAAAGGCAACATTTGGCACAAAGTCATTATTTTGTCACAACTCGCGCTGAAAAATCCACGCAGCAGCTAAATCGGAGTTGCGCTATTTTAGGGTATATCTGTCTGCAAGAGATGAAGGATTATGGAGAAAGTGAGAGAAGTTAGGAAGGGGTTACATTCGCATATTGACGCATATCTCTGTGGTAAAATATGTGCGACTTGCGTTACTTTTCTTGTTAGTTTCCTGCATTGTTTTTTTCCATCACCTTAAAAGAGGCGTATATCTTTATTTTTAGCGCAGAATGAGTTCAGCTTGCACCAAATTCTAAAACAGTAGAAATACACTTCAGAAATATATTGTGTCTCAGACGGAAAAATATGCGAATTGTATGACATACACGTACCTATTGATCCATAGAGCCCATCGTTTTTATATTTATCCATCAGAGATAACAAAACGTTGTTGAAGGAATAAATGAATTATTTAATATGCAATATCTAAGGATTCACTGTATTAGATATCGTGGTTCTAGATATAAGATATTCTAAAAACAAAATAAAAAAAGTGCTGATCATACATAGTGGGATCAATGATGGCTGCTTAGGATACAATGGGACTGTGTTTCAATGTGAGAGATTAGCTTCAAGTGAGTGAGAGTTGATGGGGTTGGATATGGATTTTTTTTTTAAATAAATCTTTCTTCAGATATTCATCACATTAACCATCCTGGGCTTGTGCTTCTTCAAACACAGGATCAATGAGTTATGTTCATATGCATGGCTCTCGGCTTCTTTGTATTTTCCTGACTGCAATAAGAATAATTCTTCCTTGACAGGTTACAAAACGACATACTGTAGGCAGAACTTATAAGCACAGTGATTTCCTACTCTCATACCTGTTCATGTGTGCTACTAAAAGCATTGAGAGATACAGGACTATATTTACTAAGCAATGCCCTGTCATCAGGCACCTTGCAGCACGGTAAAACACCTTACAACCCATTGAAGCACCAGAAGGTGTCTTAGTGCAGAATACTGCTCAGTAAATATGCGTTTAGTGACTTACAATGAGCTGGCACTAGGTTTCAATCTGGGTCCACATACAGTATATTCAATAGATATGAATGGTTTCTGGTTCAGAGAATGCTGCTATGGTGCATCTCGTGTAAGAACAAGGCTGTAATAACAATGCGAATAACACCTTAACAACAATGGTGTGGAACAGAGGTGGCCAACTCCAGTTCTCAAGGGCCACTAACAGGTCCGGTTTTAAGGATATCTTTGCTTCAGCACAGGTGGCTCAATCAGTGACTGGGCAACTGATTGAGCCACCTGTGCTGAAGCAGGGATATCCTTAAAACCTGACCTGTTTGTTGCCCCTGAGGACTGGAGTTGGCCGCTCCTGGTGTAGAATAATGAAGATTAACAATGGGTTCCACCACAAGGTATTTTGTGGTAAATGTAAAATTTTAGCAACAAAGTATCAATAAGTCTCTTCACGCCCCATTTATTCAGGAATTTCTAGTGTCCTCAGTCTTGTTATTTATATTGGAAGTAGATGTCTTGGGTTTAATTATTGTTTTTTGGTTGCCATTTGAATCAGCAGAAAACTCCACTTGGCAAAGTGCTCCACTGGGCCTTTATTAATATGCTGTGAAGCTTGACTTCCCCACGCCTCGAGCTGGACCGCTCTCCCATTCCCAAAAAACTCTCCATACAACTTCTTAGGAGAAAGTAATGGCCACAGCTTTATTTATTACAACAGATATGTATCTCATGTTGATCCCCAACTAGGGACCTAGCCAGATTGCTCCACTCGCATCCACTCGGAGCTCGAGGCATACTCTCAGTTCACGCTCATCTAGCCATTCAGTACCTTAGTCTGAATGCTCAGAATCCCCATCGGAATGTGACTACCACACCAACCTGGACTGGCAACCACTTCCCGAAAATTCCATGCGGAAGGTCACCGCCATTCCGGCCGCTGAGCCTGGAATGGTACCGTCTTGCACAACTAAAATACTTCCAAGGTCTGAGACCTCCCTGGAGGAGCCAATACTGGACCAAGTCCCCCTCCCAGAGTAACATTACTCCCGCCAACACATACCCCAAGCTGCGACAAAAACAGAGCAGGATCCTGATCTTCCTTTCCAACGCCGACATCCCTAAAAACTGGGTGGGTTGGACTTCGCTCCAGTAGATCCTAGAAGAAAGAGGAAGCTAGGGTCCCTCCCCATGCCCTAAGTCAGCGGTGCGCAAACTGGGGGGGCGTGAGACTTTATTGGGGGGCGCGGTGGTTACAGAGGCCCCGCGCTGAGCGCGAGGTCTCTGTAAATTTACTTGCCGGCTTCAGTCCATGCATCTCCATGGCAACGCGGCATCAAATGACGCCCATTACCATGGACACGTGACGTCAAATGACGCTGCCGGTCACGTGACCCCGCAGCGTTATTTGAGGCTTCATTGGAGGTAATGGGGGGCGCAACCGAGTAGGAGAGCAGGCCGGGGGGCACAGCGCAGGAAGTTTGCGCACTCCTGCCCTAAGTAACCCTTACTTAACCCCTCCCCCTGGCCTGACATCACAACTCTTTAGGGGAGGCTCCCTTGGCCTTGTCATGCTGCTCCTCCCTTACAAGTCCACGGCTTCCTGTCTTCCCTGCGTCAGAGAAAAGCTTATTCTGATTCATTTAAATGGCGCTAAAGTCTTCTGGCACATGAAGGCGGCTTCAACGGCATATTGTACACAGACTGAATTAGGAACTGTTTGACTCGTGCAAACATGAAAACAAAACCTATTGCTTGCAAAACAAACACAGAAAGTAAACCATTAGGTCTGGGATATTGCTTTGTTACGTAAAGGTCTTATTACAGAGAAATTGAAATGACACAAGAAAAACTTGCAGTTGATAAACAGCAACAGAAAATCCATTTGGAAAGAATCAGGGCTGCTTATGTTCATTCAATATAACTCATAACACATCTAATACATTGTACAACTAAGGGCTCCTACAGAGATTTTATGAATGTAATCAATTGTGAACATGTACCGTACACTGCTCAATTTCCTCCACTTTCATTTGATAAATCTGTGGATTATTTGTAGATGTCACAGTGGAAAGAATTCAGTCTAGACCACTAATTCTCTTAAATATTACATTGGAACTTTCTAGACTTGCCATTTTTCTATTTAACGGTGATAGAGATCAGCAACACACTGCAGATCTCCGGATTGATTCATCTCTAAACTTGATTGGTTTTGGTTTTAATTTTGGATTTGTAAACAATTATGGGGGGGAGGGGGGGGAAATCCTAAACTGTAGCAGGAAATAATGCATTTTTTAATTTATTTTTAATTGGGCACATTTTTTCAAAATGTAAACTTTTGGGCACTCGTTTTTGGCTTGCAAATCCCCCAAAGTTTACCCAGTTTATTATATAAAACAACACAAAGAAAAATAAATAACTTAAGGATGAGCCTATCTTGCTTGGGTTTTGCATGGATTTTAAAATATGTTCAGAAGGCCGATTCAGACATCAGAGCAAAGTTTATTTTGAATGACGTGAGTTTCGTATTTTTACATTTTAATTATGTGTATTTTTTATGTAGAACTAGTATTAGTAAATATAAATTATTAGTCTCATATTATTTAGATAAGTTATACTGCGAACATAATACATTTTGTGAAACAGCCGTGTGGCGTGAAATACAATTTTGGGTTGATATATAGCAATTTCGTTCTGCACTAACAGTATTAATAGTCTTTTAAGGGTTCACGTCAAGTTGAAGTTGGTGGGCGATTTTAACACACTTTGAATTGATTTTTTGGCGCACAAAAATATATACACCTTTGCACCAAGCCAGGCCATTTCTGTGCATCTAAACAGATGAAGATAATGATAATGATAATAATTATATTTTGATGCAGCTGCCACAGATGGAGAAATGTGAGCTTAGTACATAGGTGCACACAAGATAAATTGAATTTCCATATGTCCTTCCTAGCTCTGATGTAAATTGGTCACAGAAAGCCATAGCTATAGATATGTCTAAATTAATCGCTTTTGGACAGGCCAGCATTAGAATTTATACATTAACTTTCTCTACCTCTATTCCCCGACTAAAAACACTAATTGCCTTTCGCCTGCCTTTGGCACCCTTTGGCACCCTACCCTTTCGCCTGCCTTTGGCACTCCATTGAGTCGGTGTTAGTGGGCTTCCTCGCACAGTGTTCATGTCACACAATAAGTTAGAATGGAATAGAAAGGCAATCAAGCACCTTGAGTCAAAGTGGGAACAATTGTCAATGCCAATTATGGGTGGCAGTCAACTGCAAAGGACAATAGAAGTGACAACAATATATGGCACAGGCAGTGTAAGTGCTAAAGCAAAGCACAAGCATGGGAACCCGCTTTTGTATTGTATTGTATGTATTTATTTATATAGCGCCATTAATGTACATAGCGCTTCACAGTAGTAATACATGTGGTAATCAAATAAATAACAGATAATATAAATAACAGATCATGGAAATAAGTGCTTTAGACATAAAAGTAACATTAAGGAAGAGGAGTCCCTGCCCCGAGGAGCTTACAGTCTAATTGTTAGGTAGGGAGAATGTACAGAGACAGTAGGAGGGAGCTCTGGTAAGTGCATCTGCAGGGGGCCAAGCTTTATGTATCATGTGTTCACAATATCCACAGTGTTATTCATATGCTTCTTTAAGCAAGTGTGTCTTAAGGTGGGTCTTAAAGGTGGATAGAGAGGGTGCTAGTCGGGTACTGAGGGGAAGGGCATTCCAGAGGTGTAGGGCAGTCAGTGAAAAAGGTTTAAGGCGGGAGAGGGCTTTAGATACAAAGGGGGTAGAAAGAAGACATAATTGAGAAGAACGCAAGAGTCTGGATCGTGCATAATTCTACAAATTAGCTGCAATCATTTGTTAGACTGTTTGAGTTACATTACTACAGCCCAAAAGTTAAGATTTTCTTAGGTCTTGTAACAGCATTAGCTGATGATCCATGCCCCAATTTAAAAGATGAAAACCATCAATTCTTAGAGTCTAATATTTTTTTTTATGACCCAGCTACACAATATATACACATAACATAACTGTATTTACTGCATCTCTGTTTCTTGAATTGCTATTCCTACAAGAAGAATGATGTGAGATCCCTTACTGTACAATGCCAGAGACATTTTATTTCTGAAGCTCCGGTTTACGTTCCAAATATTCATTTTTGGTGTCTCCGCTGGTTGATACACTAAATGGGTCTTGACAAATACGTTGGAGGAAGTTATAGAACAAGACAACTTCAGATATAAAGATTGGAGCTGAAATGGTTGTACAAAACATCTTTAGATCATCCAGTGTGTAAGGCAACCCCGCCTTTCAGTCTGACCTTGATCCGCAGAGTAGTCTATACGTTTCCAGAATGTCTAATCGCATTTTGGCCAGCGTTATATTGTACTGTATGCGATCATTTTCCACTCATATGTACAGTATTCTACCACAGACCACACGAAGCTACATCTGAAGATGTGGAATGCTGTTAATGTTACACTTGTCTATGTCTCTGTAGCCTTTTTATGCATTGCTATTTCCTTGTATTTCTTAGTTCATTAGAACTGACAGGAGGCCTTTTTCATGTGTGTAAACTCCAGTAAGTTATTTAGAGCACACCGGTTTTTTTTATGAATCAGCACATTGTTAACAAACAGCATTAAGTGACCACAGAGTCTAATATGGGAAGCACCTAGAGCAAGAAACAGTCTTGTCCAATCAGTTTCACAGAGAAATCTGTGCCTAAGCTCTCTAATCATTATTCGCCACCTTAAAGGCAGTCGGGCAAGATAGAATTTGACACGTTGCATATATTTGCATTTGGCACTGATGGGCCATTACAGGATACTGTTACTAACACACTGAGGATAAAAGAAGTCATATTCTAAAACCCAACACAACTCACACAGTACAGTAGAGAAGTTGTGTTTAGCTTGGGAAGTTTTGACCCGAATGTTGCTAAAAATGCAAAAAAAAAATCTTGCTTTTTTTAGTATTTCCCACCTCTGAGGATTTCATTAATCACTAACCACCATAAAGTTAAATATTGTTCTTATTATACAGTATTACACTATGCGTGGTATGTTTTTCTCATTTCGTATGCTGAGTTCTACATTGATCTTAACACCAAACATTGGAGCAATTGGACATTTCTATTGACGACATTGTTCTCGGGTGTATTATTAAGGCGGTGGGAGACCGCGCAGAGGCGTCCACACTGGGCGCGATCAGATTGCCTTAAGGCATTGATCGTGCCCATAGACCGTGCGGGCGCATGCGGGCGGAGGAGAAAGCTGATTTCTTGGCGCAACTCGCAAGTCACGCGAGCGGTTCGCCCAATGAGGGTGAACCAGCTCCGTGATGCCCTTAGGCACAACCCCACGGCCCGTCCACCATGGACAGGGAAAGCACCCGCTTCACGCGGGTGACTTCAGAGCCTCTGCACGCCTCCGCGCAGGTGAAGGCACCATGGCCCGGGCCTAAGACACATAATACAAGTGTTTCTGATTTATTCAATGATGTTTTTCCATTAGTGCATTAGCAACACTTGCAATTGATTGCTAGTGAATTGTTACACTGTTTATATTAGCACCAGGCGTCGCACAGTATCTGTTTTTCACTAAAGTTACATTTCACCCTTTCAAGGCTTTAGACCTGTTGCCTTAACCCTTTGGCTGCTAGAGTGGCCTAAAATGGATTGTACAGCGAGCGACAAAAAAGTTAAACAACTGAGTTTAAAGCCTTTTAGAGTTAGGGTTAGCCCGCGTCCATAGTACTAGCGACGGCGCGAGCGATGTCGCACACGCCGAACACAAAAGGCCATAAGGCAATGCTCACGGCCATAGAGCGCACGTGCCCCATCGCGCACACGCCTACTATGTACAAGGCCTTAGATTTGTTAAGTATATTTAATCAGTTTATAAACAATAAATGACTCTGGTGCCCCAAGGTTAATTAAAAGTCCAGAGAACGATAGGCAAATATGAATCAAGCCATGTATTAGAGTTCAGTCAGGTAGATCAAGATAAGCCTCTGATGGACACAACATATGCATATTATGCTTCTTCCCAACTTTCTCAATGACTGCTGTGGGATTCCTATAGAAAGACCAGCGGATGGGGTGGAGATTGAGCACATGGAATGCTAGCCAGCCAAGAGTGACACACTATTATGGCTCCATAAGGCCGACGGACCTCCCAGTGCTCTCTCTCACCCTGTGGTTGGTAATTCACTCCACTTATGGGACTGTCTTAAATTTAAATTCAAGATGATGCCCCCAAGCTCAGACATGGCACATCTGTTTCACAACCCAAGAATTTAAACCAGGTATGCAGGATAGGGCACTTGGGGCCTGGAAGGCGACGGGCATTTACCAGGGTTAGGAATCCACTATATAGGGACAGTATTCTCACTTTCATCCAACTCACTGAGAAATCTCAATTACCATGCAGTGAAGTGTTTCGTTATCTACAAATAAAACACTTTGTTTTGACAATTGTCAAAGAGGGTTCTTCCCCCTCCACCTAATTTGAGTCCCCCTTTGACACCCGATATCTGAAGAAAGGGCTAATTTCCGTATTTATACAGCATTGTGCTTTCTCCTGATAGTGAAACTAAATGTCCCTTTATGTGTAAGTTGGAAGAGGAACTGCGTGCGATCCAGGAGTTGGAGTACTTGAATGACATGTGTGAGGCAGTTTCCAAGAGCTCCATATGCATCTTAATAATGGAAAATTCATATAAACTCCTATATCAATGTTATTTGACTCTGGAATGTTTGCCTATGTTTAATCGGTCCTCCTCTCCCAGATGTTTTAGAGACTGTGGGCAAAACAGGTCCTTATCCCACATCTGTTAGTACTGCCCCCATAAATCTATTATGGTACCAAATATTCTCTATGATGAACATGGTCCTATACTCATCTCAAATGCCAGATCCCTGGTTGGCCCTGTTATTTAAACTGCCCAAAGAATTATCTCGGGCAGAAAAGAAATAACTGACCCATATACTAGAGGCCACTCACTGCTGCTGTATAGCAGCCCATTGGCTGAAGCCTGTAGGGCCCTCTCTCGACATGGTCAAATGGAGAATATGGTAAGTGCTGACCATGGAACATATAACATATTTTGAAGGAAGAATGTACGAAATTCTCAAGGGTGTGGGATCCTTGACTGGCCTACTTAAGTGACCCAAATTTTTAGCAGTGCCGATGCATTGCTTTAATAGAAACAGGCTAGATTCTAGGGCTCAAATTCCCAGTGGGTTTATGAACACCTCTCCCCCCTCCCCCCTCCTTCCCTTCCGACATCTGAAGTTTATTTTGGGTATTGGTGATCCAGATATGGGTCTCCTTGTCGGAGCCTCCTCATATGTACGTACAGTAGTATTTCCTCTATTATGTAAGCTTGACCTCCCTTATCTTTATTTTGTACCCCATCTGAAAAACGTGCACAAATTAAGAGTTGGATAAAGAAACACTCCTGTCATAACTGGCATGATTTCCTTGAACAGTAGTTATAACCACTAGTCCGGATGGAACACTGGGATCCCCAGGTATAGGGTGGGGAGAATATATTCCACATAATAAGTGATGTATACAGTAGAATAGATCTCAAATGTCCCACAGAATTATAAAGTGAATATGTTTTTGGTCTGCATGTGCCTGAAGAAAGAGCATTGTTCCCCCACTCTATGACCAGATATGTTTTGAATGAACTTATTTACTGCTTATATATTTGGGCTAGAAGAATCCTTTTTTAAGGACCACCACCGAGTGATTTTTTTTTATTCATTGCCAACTATAATCTATTCCACTACCATTACCATGGTGGATGAGCTGTCCAAAGGTTGGAAATGTAAGTATATAATGTGACATTTGTTCACCGATGGGCATGAACTGTAGAAACCATTGATTGGACCATGGAAGACACAGTTTCCCCATGGCTGTCCGGTACAGTTAGAGTAAAGCAGATTTGTAGAAGATGTGATTATTTTTTTTAGCAATTAGTGACTCAAAAACAATGCTGCTTCAGTGAATAAATCATTCTAACGTTATTTTTCCAGAAATGAGAGCAAAGAACATTGACAAGCCTTTCACACTCCAAGTCGAGCATAGCCAAAGTTTTTGTTGGCTGTGTTGATTTGAGTGGGCAGCTCCATAACGATCTGATAGTAACCAGCAATGGAACAAAGCGCCTTTTTATAAAGTTCATCCAACCTCATACTCCTGACACCTCATTCTCGTAACAAAGAATTCAAGTAAGTTCTTCTATATTGATGCATGTCAATACAACCTGATCTACCCCAGATAAAAGGTCATTAACATGAAAGCAAGCGGAGACCATTTCAATACGAAGATGGTGAACCCGGGGTCAACAGTGAAACCCATTCCAAGGCAAGACCTTGACCAGCCATCCATATCTTTCTATTACACGGAAGCAATTTTGTCTGGGCCTATATTTCAGAAATACTTGCTATTTTTTCTTCTACATTTGGCACACAATAGCACATTGCATACAAAAACCTTATGAGTCCCAGCCAACTCTCAACACTATAATCAATTGCAAATGTTTTGGAGTGGATGACTGATGAATCTAGTAACCTAGTAGTATCACTTATACCATTTTTGGCCTTGCGTTTCTTGACATGCTTTAGAACTTTAAACCGAGGAAAAGCCCACACTCCCATGTAATGCCGTTGAAAATAAAATTGAAAGATAAATACAGCAGCTATGGACACAGGTTTGCCTAATACTAGTATCTGATGACATTATGTGCATGATTTATGTTCCTGCAGACAAAATACAATATCGCGTTGCCATTTAAAGTGTGTTTGTGTGTCCCAGCTTCATTAATAGAGGCTCTGTAATGCACAATATTCTGCCTGCCCAGCCCTTATCACTACAGGGCTCAGACAATGTCTTGAGTAATACAGTACTTCCAATCAGTACTAGGGCAATCGGTACTATTATCAAGGCAAAAATGGAGCAATTCTGGGGCCAAAAATTGCACCACATAAATAAAATAAAAATCCTATTGATTTCAAGGGCATCTTTGCTACATATGGGGCACATTTAGTTGGGCAACTCATATTTATTTGGCCATCTTTAATATATAAAATCGAAAGGTTGGTACTAGATGCGGTGAATCTGATTGGTCCTCAGCCTCTGTCCAATCAGATTGGTTGCTCTATGACGTCACCCGGCTCTATGACGTCACCCAACTCTCTCTCTCTCTCTCTCTCCCCCCACTCCCTCACCCTCCCCCCCACCGGCTCCCGGACAGAGGGGAAGCGCGGCGCGGCCCTCCTGCCTCAGCCGCCAACGCTCACTTCCCTCCCTCCCCGGCGGGGGGACAGGCAGTGGGCAGGCAGCCTCCGGAAGGACCCCCTTCCTCCTGCATCTGCCCCCAGTAAGATGGCGGCGCACAGCGGACAGGCGGGGGGTGGTATTCAGTCAGGAGAGAGGGGGGGGAGGCTAGTCAGGAGAGAGGGGGAGGGTCAGGAGAGAGGGTGGGGGAGAGAGTCAGGAGAGAGGGGGGGAGGCTAGTCAGGAGAGAGGGTGGGGGAGAGAGTCAGGAGAGAGGGGGGAGAGAGAGAGTCAGGAGAGAGGGGGGGAGAGAGGGAGTCAGGAGAGGGGGGGAGAGGGAGTCAGGAGAGAGGGGGGAGAGGGAATCAGGAGAGAGGGGGGGGAGAGAGTCAGGAGAGAGGGGGGGAGGGAGTCAGGAGAGAAGGGGGGGAAGCCTGAACAGCTGTGAAGAGGAGGGGAAGGGAGTTGAGAGGGAGGATGGGGGAGGCAGAACATTACATCACGGGCAACGCCGGGTATATCAGCTAGTATTTTTATAAACAGCATGAGTTAGCACCCCATTGTTTTATTCTAGGAGGGATAATTCCTTTAATTAATTTTATTTACATTTCTTTTTTTTGTCCTACCTGTGCGGTAGAGGAAGTCAGATCCTTGCTGCAGGTCATTTCAATACTTTATTTTTTTATTTTTCTTGATAAAATAAAGATTCAACCATTTTATTTCAGATGTCTATTTGTAATGTTTTTTGGTAGAAATACATTTTTTTAAATTCTGAGATTATTTTTCAAGGGGGTTATAAGGTATATGCAGGTGGGCTAGCAGGAAGATGTAAAAACACCCAGCATCCTTCACTTACAGTCGGTTGAATTGATACAAATAGTGGCTCAATGGAACAGTCTCATTAGCTGTTTTTAATAGAATTGTGCCAACAGTTCGGTTCACGAAAATGTTGCATTTAATTTTTTATTTTTTTTTAGCATTTGCAGTGAATGGTGACATTCGGTTATTTCCGACAATTTTTTTGTTAATTTTGCTCATATATTTGGTGCGCCTCTCAGGTTTTTTTTTTTTACAAAAAATGCAAATTTTACAAGTTTGTGAACAGTTCGAAAGTTTTTAAATAACTGTAAAATACATGCCAGTCTAGCAGAGTGCAAAAAAACGTATTGGATCAGCACTGAAAAAAATATGAACAAGAAAATAATGAACTCACATATTCCTTTCGGTCGGACTAAGTGTCTTCAAAAATCAGCAACAATACAAATAATATATAAGAACACGGTAGGGAAGGGAAGTCAGCAGACATACACTGTTAAATGTGCAAGCTTAAGCAACGTTTCAAGGCCTTTTTGCTCCTTCGATTTGTATTGTTGCTGATTTTTTATATATTAAAGAACGAACTTGGTGAGAACAATAGGAAAACGTGATTTCATCATTTTCTTATCTATATTTTTTTGAGTGTTGATCCAATATATATATTTTTTTTTTTATAGTTGTACTGTATGCATCCAGCGGTATGGATGCAGGATCTTAGCACCTCTATATGAACTATACATGACAGGTTGAGTGTAAGTTCATATTCATTTTTTGAAGTGTATCAGAGTGCTCCATGTTGTTGATTCCTGCAAAAATAAAATTGTGGCTAAATAGGATTGTCTTGTTTAATTGTCACAGATCTCCGGCATTTAATATACTTTATGAATCAAGTTGTATCAATGTATGACCCTCCCCAATTGATATTCCAATACTTTCATCCCTGGTTAAAACCTCTTGCTTTCATACCACTCTAGTGATGAAAAGTGACAATGAGATTAGTAAACTTCCTGTGTAAAAGGAGGTTTTGTGGAACAAAACTTGTATTCCCGTTTAGAATCCTTTGCCTTGACAATGCAGAACCTGGTTATACGGGAGTAGCGTGATGGTGAGTAGCATGCTTAGGAACGGTATCAAAATAGAGTTAAGGTTGGACATCTTTTTAGATGGGAAAGGTATACAGGGATATACCAAATAAGTATACATGGGAAGGATGTTGATCAGGGATTAATCCGATTGCCAATTCTTGGAGTCAGGAAGGAATTAATTTTTCCCCTTAATGGGGTTTTTTTGTTTGCCTTCCTCTGGATCAATAAGTAAGTATAGATATAGGATAAAGTATCTGTTGTCTAAATTTAGCATAGGTTGAACTTGATGGACGTACGTCTTTTTTCAACCTCATCTACTATGTAACTATGTAACTATATATGTAACTATGTAAATCGTCGTTGGGAAAAATAAGTAAAGCAACAACACATCTTTTAATCTGTGAAATATCATTTCTGTTCATATTGACGATACAGAGTTTTAATTACTGTACAGTAGATGTCAAGAGACTTCAACATTATTCAGTATATGCCATAAAGAAGTTACGCCAGAGATGCTTCACTTTTATATTCAGTACATTTTACCCTTTTTAAAGAAATAGCCAACATTAGTTTTAAAAAAAATGGTCAAAGGATAATTGGACATTGGAGGTCACTATCTACACCAGTGCTAAAGAGTCATAGGAATAGATCAGGAGTGGGCAAGTGCAGTCCTTGAAGGACCACCAACAGGTCATGTTTTCAGGATATCCTGCTTCAGCACAGGTGGCTCAATCAGTAGCTCAGTCAAAGACTGAGCCACATATGCTGAAGCTGAAGTTGAAGACAGAGCCCCTGATTGAGCCACCTGTGCTGAAGCAGGGATATCCTGAAAACCTGACCTGTTGGTGGGCTTTAAGGACTGGAGGCCACCCTTGGAATAGATCATGACTAAGTACCAATAAATTAAGTCAAGTGTACGCGAGGTTAATAAAGACAACTGGCCCTTGTGTTTTACATCTGCTACCCTAAACATATTTTAAGTGACATCCTCCCCCCCCCCCCCGCATAAAGGAACCTCATGACGGGAGACTAAAGGAGCACGTCTGCTCGCTTTTTTTCAACCGCGGAGCTTAATGACCATTGTGTTACAAAAAACATGTCTGTTCCTTCAAGCCTCTGTATGTTATGGTGTAAATCTGTAGGAAAATATAACAGGGCACCTGTGTAAGTCATTTATTATTAGTCTGGACAGGAGTCCTGGCTCGGAGAAGTCTACCTTGCTTTCTGAGGCTTTTAAGAGCACATTTTTCCTTTCCATTCACTTTTCAGCACCAAATAAATCTTGCTCGTTTTACATTTTTCTGAAACACTCTGACCATGTTAGCTTAACATATTATTGATAACTTAGCAGTTGTTTAAAATGATTACCATAGGAGGCACAAATATATCTCTCCAAAGAACACTCCGGGCTTCTGTACTCAGGGATATTTTGAGGCAAATGTGTTAAGTAAGTATTCCTGCAGAGCTGAATTGAGGACATATTGCAACAGCGGTGCAGAATAATTTTAACCCTAGCACAGAAAAACTGTGCAGGGGAGAAAAGCAGAGGCGCGGAATGCCGAGATTTGTCAAACGACTTGTCTTTGTTTCATATCTTCACAACTATCTTGCTACGATTTCCTGGTAAAATATATTATAAAAGCAAAATGATAAGAAATAGCTTTGCAGCGTCGAGACATTGAAACAAAATTCCCAGAACATACTTGGAAAGGAGAGGGAGCTCTCAATGTATTTTTTCCTATTTTTTTTTAACTGCAATGTAACTCATATACTGTACTTCGCCTAAATATTAACCCCTTCGTCCCCACATACGTGTCACATCTCATGCTATCGGCTATATATTGTTTTGTTTCCTCTTTTCTCTTTCCGGTAGAAGAAACACAAAAGACACAGCATAACATTGGTAGTGTAGGACAGGGGTGCGCAAACGTTTGGCCTTGTGCTCCCCTGCCTGCTCAGCCCCAGAGCTCCCGCTCCCCCAAACCCCCTCACCCTCCCCCACCCCCGTGTCCTGGTATCCGGCGTCAAATGACCCCCTGTGTCTTTTGGCGCTGCGTTGCCATGGGCGACGTGTCGCCCGAAGCCGTCGGAGAGAAGGTAAGTGAGTTACAGAGGCCTCGCCCGCTCCCTGGCATTTAATTTAAATGCTTTGGGGAAGAGCGCGGGATCTCTGCAACCGCTGCGCCCCCTCTCCCCCCCACGGTTTGCACACCACTGGTGTAGCACCCGCTGAGTTGGGTTACCGTGACGTGATTTCCGGTTTGAAATGTTTTGGTCAAAGGATTGAACTAAATTACTCATATTAGGGAAAGAAAAAATATAGAAAAAACATAGTAATGTACTAAATAATGTTTAATATTGGGTGGGCATTGTGGCTTCTTTGTTTCTCAATGGTTTTTTTTCCTGATATAAATAAATAGCCAGACTCATGAACTTGTGCCAACGTTTCACCCATCCCTACTCTCCCCCTTCCCTGCTGCCTCAGCATTGCCCCCTAACTGGATCAAAATCCTGCCAATGTGATCGATATTCCCATTTTCCCACTCACCACGTATTCTCCCTACTAAGTACCACTTAGATAATGATCTTGATATTGTCCTAACAGAAAATTGGCTTACACTCCTGTTACCTCACTCATTACTTGCTAATGGGATCATTTGTGTCCACACCTCTCTCATGTGCCCCTCTCTCTTCACTCTCTCCTAACACCTACAGTACTGTACTTTTGACCAATACTCCATCTGGGTGTCTTAATCTGTTCCACTTCCAGCCATGTCTCTCACATCTCAGAACATCAAACACATCCCTACAGTATGTGAACTGCATGCTCTACTTTCACTTGTCTTGAGTGATTTTGTGCAAGATCAGGGGGTGTTGTATTTTCTGTGCTTTTGTTACAGTGATTTTCACACTAAGGCATACGTATGCAAAGCTTATTACATGTATGTGAAAGTAGGAATCACATTTTAGAAATGTCTGAGACTGTGCTGTGTAGGCTGGGAGCTTTTGCTTTATTTCAGCATCAATCTATTTGCTCAGTAAGATTGCTACTTAAAGGAGTTGTAAGAAAGGATTAATGTGCAGAGTCTCAGCTGTGCCTGAGGTTTAGCATAGTGCCTCCCAAATCACTTTCTTTTCAGAGTGCCAAAAAGAATATTAGCAACCAACAGCCTCATTGTTACTTGTCTTAAGTTTAAAGAGAACAACCCATATGTAAATATTCTCTGATTCCGGGTTAGAAAAGTCATTTATCGTGTTTATTTTTGTTAATAGAGATGTTAAAGCCAGCACAGAGTTGTCCGTTCCCACCAATCAAATACATTTCATTTTAAAACCACAATATTTTAACGTATAATTTAGAAACTCGACATGTAGAGCACCCTGCATGTAAATATCCGTTCATATCCGCAGGGTAATGTGAGCATACAGCAACTTAAACTCTCTGCATTGCACGACACTGTGCTCTTCAAAGTGCTAACGTGGCATTATCTGATGCATGGAGTAAATATTTGATGAAGCACACACGTTATTTCTTTTTCTTCATTTCAGACATCCTGGTCTTTTATTTTGTATTTTTTTTTTTCAGTTTCATATATTTGATCAATTGCATAGTTTTAACGAATGAACGTTTTAAAGATGGATATCTCCTTGCCCAAGTTTTATCAAGATGGTGGTAACCTTGGAGTTACAAGTACTAGTGGTTTGGGACACATTCGTTCTGTTTCCAGTTTAACTGGCTGAAAAGGAAAGATGCTTCAAATAACATGTAACCCATATCCCCCCCCCCCCCCCAATCGCAGATAGGGTATAGGTGAGGGGATCTATATGCATTACCCAGTGTGGTGCTTTACCTGTTAGGCTCACAGGAGGCCTAAGCCTCCGCCACGGAGAGCCTGGGGCACGTATGACAATATGAATAACCTCGTACTTGGTGCAGCGCCTCCACCTGCGATGGCTCCCACCAGAGGGGGAGTGGTTCCTCGCAGGACACTATATATATCACTCCACACACAGTATGTAAAACAACCAATGACTTTACTTGTGAGCATAGGAACCGTACTTTTGCATATAATCACCAGGTGTCCCTCCCTAGAGGAGACACTAACTACTGCGTCTCGCAGGACGCTACCTCCACCTCCACCTCCACTGGATGATCCCACCCAGTGTCCAGTAACCCCACCCAGTATTAGCCCACCCTCAAGTGAGATAGATATGTGTGACTGTGCAGCCACTACTGGGTGACTCAGGACTATCTGGGGCATTGGGGGCTGCTGACCTAATGCAGGGAGTCACTGACTCCTGCACCCTACCTCCTTCCCCTAGCTTCTCCTGGCGCCAACTGACTCTCTCCTCCAAACCCCGCGAAATGTATCCCTTCTCTCGGCAGGGCAATCCTCCAGCCCTATTGGCTACTCTGGGGCACCTGGTACCTTCCCCCCTTAGCCTCCTGGGAATTGTAGTCCCGTGGAGGCTGTTTCTATACTGGGTCCGTGTGCGCGATTCCACTGCGCATGCGCAACCCCTCAATGGCCGCCGCAACTCCCTGGCCTCTTCCGCGCATGCGCAACTACAATGGCGGCCCCCACTAGCCGGGTGCGCCGCCGAGCCTCCTTAGGCTAAGGCCCCGGTAACTCAGCTGCAACGCGCACCCGCGAGATTGGCGGCGCATGCAGCCGAGTACCTGGTCTGCAGGGAGCTGCAGGAAGAGAGACCGGGGGGGGCGTGGCGGGGGAGTGACGGGGGCGCGGCCATGACGTCACCCGGCAGGTTCGCCCTCATTGGCTGCGGACGCTGTAGTAGGCAGCGGGGTCAAGCCCTAAGGCTCCAACCGCTCCCTGCTCCGGCCCCCACCTTTGGAAGCAGCCGGCGGCTCCATCGCTGGCTCCGGCGGCACCCGCGACTGCGCTGCACCAAAGGAGGGGGGTCTCTAGGAGCCGCCGGGGACCGGGGCTACAAACAGAAGACAGTTCAAATATATCATTTCATATCATAACTAGAGTGAAAGAAATCCATCCTGGGCTTTTGCAGACCCCAGGAAATGAATGCACTCATAGAATTATGGTGAGCGGTTTATAATGTAACATCACAACTAAGGCTGAGTTTACAGTTCGTGCTTGAGCGAGCGTGAGCGCGCATGGTGTGGCGTGCGCCCTGACGCTCAAGCGATCCCTGCACATACTGTTTCAGGCGATGGGAGGCATGGCGGTGGCAAGGCTATGATGTCACAGAGCTGGTGTTGGCTGACATACTCACATGACGCGGCGGCCGCCGCTTGAAAAGACACATTTTTTTGTCTTTTCAAAACGCGGTCGCGCCATCGCGCTCCGTCATGCGCGCACGCACTATGGGCGGCCTCTAAGGGATCCTGCAATTGTTACTTGGCAGGAGCATGTGCGCACGCGCTCGCAAGCGCTATTGCACACAGTATAATCTCAGACCCAGGACCCAGCAGTGACCAGCACTAAATAATGTATGTCCTTGAGAGCGGAGATAGGGTATCTATGGGAAAGACATGAAGCACTCCCTGCTTCCTGACTTAGGAGATGTACTTAGACAGGAGTATGAAGGTGCATCTTCCCTAAAGCCAACTATGAGCTTGTCCTCCATGAGAAGAGAATGCATCACTTTCCCCCCAGCAAGCAACATTGTTATATGAAGTTACATATACTGCACAACAGTACAAATAAAGCATTTTTTTCCCCCAAAAAAAATGTTTTTATTGGTTTTCAATAATATTTTTAACATAAAACTTTTGCAGACACAAGGTGATAGGATCAAGGAAAGGCATTCCGAGTCAATCAATACATAAGCATCATAATATACTGTACATAGACAATGGTCATCCAGAGAAATACCTTGGAAAGAAGGAAAGGAAAGAAGAAACCTGGATTGGCTCCGCATGGATTGTAACGGGAAAACGAAACCCAGAATCCTCGGGGGTGAGAGGGGGATACCACATGGGCTGTCCCAGCCAATTGGATTCATGTAGCCTGAAGGAGCAGGATATCCTCCGTGAGCGGAGAGGCCGCTAGGCAGAGCTGAGGGAGGCAGCAAGCTGGAAGGTAGTGTCCAGGGAGCAGTAGCTTCCTGTGCTAGGTCAGACCTTGCCCCCTAGGCCCTTTATAGCCAAGTCATACCTAGCAGAGTATTGTAGGGAAGGCCCCAGATAGGGATCCTTCCCCTTAGAGCATAGTAATACGGCTGCGCGGTGGACGGACGTCCGCGCAGTGGCCTGTGGCCTGGGACCAGACTGCAGGTTCAGAGACATTTGTGTGAGACACTCCGGCTGGAGCTCACTCCATGGGGAGAACTGGACTCTAAGGTGTGAGGGGATTGGTGGAGGCCCCACGGCGTGGGACCGATTCAGCACACGGCTGCAAGTAGCACCAGGTAGGTACCCAACGTGCACCAACATATCACCGGGGGTAGCGCTTCCTCACATTTGGGTGGGATTGCAGGCACAGACACCTGGGGTTATTGGTGCCACAGCATCCTCAGTACATTGGGGAAAAACCGTTCAGGTTGGGGTCACTGCGTTATATTGTGGTTACTTGTCATTCTTATGATATTTATTTTTTTTCTATGTAGTCGTGGGCTCCATGATATGGGGAGAGCCAGAAGACCCTTAAAGGAAAGGTTTATGTAACGCAAGTGAAATATATATTTTTAAAAAGTGAGAATTTAACACATGGGCTGTGGGTCTTTCCTCTTCCTGGATTAAATCTATTTTATTCCACACTAGCTGATATAGTGCTGGGCGGGGGAAGGGGAAGGCGGGGGAGGGGGAAGGCAGGGGCAGGAGGGGAAGGGTGGGGCGGGAGAGGGGGGAGGCGGGGGAGGGGAAGGCAGGGCAGGAGGGGAAGGCCAGGGCAGGGGGGGGGGGAGGCAGGGGTGGGGGGGGAAGGCCGGGTTGGGAGGTGAAGGCTGGGGTGGGGGGGGGGGAAGGCTGGGGTGGGGGGGGGAAGGCCGGGGCAGGGGGGGGAGGCAGGGGGGGGAAGGCGGGGAAGGCAGGGGCAGAGGGGGGGAAGGGGCAGGGGGGAAGGCAGGGGCAGGGGGGAAGGCAGGGGCGGGGGGAGGCAGGGGAGAGGGAAGGCAGGGGCGGGGGGGAAGGCAGAGGCGGGGGGAAGGCAGAGGTGGGGGGAAAGGGGGGGTGTCACTGTGTGTGTCAGTCACTGTGTGTGTCAGTATGTCTGTCACTGTGTCTGTCCCTGTGTGTGTCATTGTGTCTGTCCCTGTGTGTCAGTGTGTCTGTGTGTCTGTCACTGTGTGTGTCAGTGTGTCTGTCACTGTGTGTGTTGGGGGGTGTCAAAAACAGAGCTCAGTTAAGCCCCCCCCCCCCCCAGCAGCAGCAATAGCCGACACCACAACCACCAGGGAGCATTTCCTCACCTCAGGCAGCGGCAGCAGTGTGGCCGGGGGTTGGGGTCCCCTGGGTTAGAACGCACCGGCCAATAAGAGCCGTGTGAGGGCGGGCGGACCGACGGACCAATCAAATGGTCTCCAGACACTCACAACCAAGATTTTCAAATTTATATATATAGATTGAGATGTTTCTGATTTGAAGTGTAAAGATTGTTTTTCTCTAGTTTTGTTCACAGATGCAATTGATGCATTCTATGTTTTATGTTTATTAAACTATTGCAGTAGTAAAAAAAATATAATTTACTAGTTTTCTTATTCAAGGCATTTTGTACAAAGGTGCATCTTTAAATGAAGGCATGTTTAAGAAGTATTTTTTTTCCCCCCAAGCAATCATTTATTATTAGGCTTTTAAAATGTAAGCCTGTTGAAAAAATATATATTTATCATGCGTTTTCGTGATATATACACTGTAGCTTATTATTGCCTTGATAATTTTTATTTTCACACTCATTTAAGGATCACCTTTACTCTAAGAGCCCTATCCCCTGGTAAAGAGAATGTGGTCCTCGAAAATGCCAGCTGTTAAAGCGAATGAGCCGATCCTTGGTCTCTGACATTAGATATCCCACCAAGGGATGGGACGCGGCAGTGCGGGGGCACAGACCTGAAAAAGGAAGATGCCGAAACAGAAGACTAGGCAATTGCTTCTATGCAAACATACTAAAAGCATTTGTGAGTAGCTTGGTGTTATTTGTGAGTAGCTTGGTGTTATTTGTGAGTAGCTTGGTGTTGTTTGTGAGTAGCTTGGTGTTGTTTGTGAGTAGCTTGGTGTTGTTTGTGAGTAGCTTGGTGTTATTTGTGAGTAGCTTGGTGTTATTTGTGAGTAGCTTGGTGTTATTTGTGAGTAGCTTGGTGTTATTTGTGAGTAGCTTGGTGTTATTTGTGAGTAGCTTGGTGTTATTTGTGAGTAGCTTGGTGTTATTTGTGAGTAGCTTGGTGTTATTTGTGAGTAGCTTGGTGTTATTTGTGAGTAGCTTGGTGTTATTTGTGAGTAGCTTGGTGTTATTTGTGAGTAGCTTGGTGTTATTTGTGAGTAGCTTGGTGTTATTTGTGTGAATTCCTATTCAGGATTTTTTTTTTGTGCTCTGACTCTTTTAAATGTAATCAATTTGATGGGCTGATAGGGAAAACGTGTTTCCTAACAACTATTTTTTGAATAGACTTTGTACCCATCACCTGTGGTCCCTCTGGCAGTTTAAGCATTAACAATACTATTGAAAAACATTACCTGTTTTCCCTTTTATTTTATCATTGAACGTGGCAGATCAAAGAACAAAATCGCATTACATTTAATAGGATGACTAAATAATACAAAATTATTTGTAACATTGGCTGTGCGCTGGGACTATTTTGTTTACTTTCTTTGATAAATCCAGTGTTGTGGAGTTTTTTTTTCTCCAGTATATATATACAAATATACAAAATATATTGTAAGCTGCATGGAGCAGGACCCTTCATTTTGCCAATGTATATCAATGTTGTGATTTTATTGTTGTATTCCCATAAACATGTATCATAATACAGTATACTGTATGTATTGCCTAGTGAATAAATTGAATTCTAGACTAAGACACTGATAATACCATGAGCTCTGAAATCTGATTGGCTGATTTCAGGGCATTATTCTTCCTGCATTGGCTGGAATTGTTGGCCCTTTTGACAAGTTTTACATTGTAGCCAATCAGCTTTCAGTGCTGCAGCACTCACCATGAGCGTCTTTCATTTTATTGCAATAACCAATATGTACAGTAAAAGCTCAAAAGAAAATGTCAAAGAGTTCAAGAAAGAAAAGATACGTTCAAGAAAATGTAGAATAATTTGTAAAGAAAAATATGATGTAGCGATACAGACGTATCTGTATTATTGTTTATGAAAAATGGGAGGGGGGGGGGGAATTGTCTCAGGCCTTCAACTACCCTAGACAGGGCATTTATTGGCCAACAGTGACCTGCCCTTTGGGGAATATTACTCAAATAATAAGGGATAATAATGCAATGAAATAAGATTGATTAAAATAATTCTGTGGTCCAACAGCAGGCCATCTGTTGGGGATATTTTTACTAGAGTACAGTAGCTTTCACTTCTCTTTTCCTGCACCTTGGTGATGAGTGATTATACAGTATATACTAAAGTTTCGCAACTACTTGAAAAAGAGGCACTAATAAGACCCTGGAATACACGTCACGGCTTTTGCTTATTGGGGAATGCTACGTAATGCAGGGATTGGATTAAGCGCACGGTCAATCTTCCCCCTTTCTAAAGAAACTAGTAAACTCATCTCCATCCAAACGTAGTGACCAAGCTATGCTCCAGGTAACAAGACAAATAATTCAATTACTGTGGAGCTGCCCATTAATCAAGCGCTAGAGTGAAGTTGTGACTATTTTGCCTCATTTCAGACGCACTATTTAAAGGTTGATATGCAGGCTGGGTGGTCCACATTTCTCCAATTATCCCACAAACCATGCAAGACATGCAACTTTCAGATGCCTGACAGCATTTATTAACTTTTGTTTCTAAGACTGTTTATGAATAGAAAGGAATAATTTGTGCTTTTCTCATCAGGTTTCAAGGAGCCAAATGTTCTTTTCTATTAATGGCTGAATATTTACATATCTACATTTTCAGCAAAATAAGGGTGTGTTTACTTTTACTAATCATGTGTTTCTTATTACAACCTGACTACCTATTTTTTTTCCCAATCAAACGTCTGAACTTTAACCCATTAGAGGGAATATATTAAGCTGCCATAGACGTGATTGAGGCCGTATCGCACAGAGCTCCCTATAGGTGCTTCTGTGCTATAGTGTCCCTATCATCACTATTGCAAATGAATAAATAAACCACTGTACTGGAGGGGCCAGAATCGCCCTGCAAAGCAGTTGTTTTATTGTCCGCCTTAATTTAAGGGGTTAAATAAAAACCAATTGTCAGACATCCTTGTGTGGAGTTTTCTATCCACTTCTGAAGTATTACTTTATACAAACAGGTGCTTATGTGAATGGGAGAGTAAAAAAAAATCCCAAATTACGTATACAGATAGTCCTCGTTATCCAACGTTTCACTTTACAACGAATGGCATATCCAACGCTTTACAATGCAACCCTGAGGGCCGTTTCTTCAACACCTGAATGCGTTACCCAACGCTCACCGCCACTGATCAACACGGGACTCGCTTTACAACGGTTTCACTATCCAACGCTACCTCCAGAATGGGTTCCGTTGGATAACCGAGGACTGCCTGTATTGCTATCTTAAATGTGACACAACATTTCATATTTTCTCAAACGATCAAGGCGTTTTTAGCTGCAATTGCAGCTTTTCAGCTGTCATTAGGAAGAATAAAGTATATTGTTTGAAATGTTTAATGTAGCCCAAATGATAACTACATCCTTAGCCATCCCAATGCTTCCTTATTACCAGGAACCCTCTGCGTCACAAGACTTCTTTGTTTTCCTGCATACCGCTGCATCCAGGGCTGTACATAGAATTTTGCAGTCATAATCAGTCCCTGCCTCAAGAGCTTGCAATCCAATTTTGGTGATTGTGTGTCACAGGCAGACAAAGTGACTTGTCCACGGGCACAAGGAGCACTTATGATGGGATTTAAACCAGGTTCACAGACTAGTATTCCTACCACTCAGATACACCTTCAACCCATATTTACAATGGATGTCCTATTGTTAAAAGGAGACACCGCCCGTGGCAGCCAATCGGTGACAGGAATTGCCCGCTTCGGGGTGACATCCCCTTCCTTGACTGTTTCACTTACAATGACGCAGACAACGACCTGTTGGAATTCCCTTAGCACCCATAAATCAGCAGCAAATTCCTCCGAAACCCAAGGGAAGCCTCCGAGAAAGAATCAGCCGTTCAACTGTGCAAGGCCTCAGTACAGGTAAAAGATGGGGGGGGGGGGGGGAAATGCAACCCAGGTGGAGAAATTGGTACCTTAATTTTCTCAGTACTCTGCATGTAGAAAATG
The DNA here is from genome assembly GCF_040206685.1 of Ascaphus truei. Classification (NCBI taxonomy): domain Eukaryota; kingdom Metazoa; phylum Chordata; class Amphibia; order Anura; family Ascaphidae; genus Ascaphus; species Ascaphus truei. The sequence goes on from NC_134485.1 coordinate 24,393,606, forward strand.
TTATCCAGTGATATTAACCTTTTTAGCAGATCCAAGTGACATCTAGTGGATATGCACTGCAGTACATGGCATTCATTGTACACAGAGCTATAACTAGGACTATTGCTGCACACCAATAAAGGGAAAATGTTCTTATATTCACCGGTGCTCCTGATTCAGGGAATCCCTGTCTGCACTCCACGTTTCAGCATTCAGATAAGAAGCAGGGCACAACAGATTTCTGCAACAACAAGAAAAATATATTTATTGGGCCAAGTAACGACGTGACGTGACCCAATAAATAGTTGTTTTTTTTTGCAGAAATCCGTTGTGCCCTGCTTCTTATCTGATTGATATTCATTGTACAAATACATGTTTGTAGGTAACTAGATGAAGTTAAAAATAATTGTAACCATGTGCCCCATGATATATATTTCTGTGCCCCAGTACTTTAAGTCCTGGTAGCAGCAGGCAGTGCTGGGGTTAATTCCGTCTCAACAGGCCTAGCATACAAGCCTCTTCTCTGGGAAGTTAGTTTGTTGCAGTTTGGAGGTGCCTGCCTGAAAACCTTTGGAGTTCCATCCCTCCTATGCAACATGATTGTAGCAACTTACAGGCTCTGGGACCTCATGACAGGAGGAGGGCCTGGCTGCAGTTTTGGTTCTGTCCAATCAGTGGTGCAGAGTAGCATGGTCCCTCCCCCTGTATAAAAGATGTGGGTGTCGATCAAATTGTGAGTTCTCTCTGTGCTGCCCTGCTCCTTAGGCCGCGCTTATAGTGACGGCGACGCGACATCGCCCGAAAACAAATGCATTGCCGCCGCCGCCGCGTGCGCTTATAGTTGCTGTCGCGAAAACTTTTAGCCGGCAAAATTTGATTTTTCAAGGGCTGTCGCGTCACGTGACGACCCTTGAACCAATCAAATTGCTGGAAACACGCGACGACGCCGTCCGGCGAAATATAACTTTCGCCGGTGGCGACGGCGACGGGTGACGTCACCCGTCGTGTCGCCATCGACGGCACTATAGGCACGGCCTTAGGGAGTAGGTGGTGTGTTCTACCGTACCCCATCAGGGGGTAACGGGGTTGAGACTGGCCTAGGGGCCTCAAACTCTTGGGAGGCCTAGTCAAGGAAGAAGGGTCCTGCGAGCATGGCTCTGACCCTGGGAAGGCCTGACAGCTGTGAGGTGGCGGTAACCTGGATTAACTGGGGTTCATGGAATGCACCTCTCTCGCAAGAGATAGATATGAAGCGGTCCACTATTCCACCACTAAATACAGTGGTACCGTTCCTGGCCCGTGAATACATTATTCTGAAGGTTCCTGTGGGGATAAATCTCTGTCCCTGCAGGATGGAGGTGCAGCACCATCCACTAAAGACTGTCCTGTACCCCACTCCCCACAACATCTCGGAGACTCAGCCTCCTGAGAACCAACGGGTGAGCACCACTAACACCTATCTACCATCAAATCTCCCTTAGGGGGGGGGGGATAGGGGTGTTACATAATAATAAAGGAATAACCCTCCAATTATAGAGGTTATATTAGGGATGGGCAACTCCTGTCCTCAAGGGCCACCAACAGGTCAGGTTTCCAGGATACCCCTGCATCAGCAGAGGTAGCTTAATCAACCACTGATTGAGCCACCTATGCTGGAGCAGGGATATCCTTAAAACCTGACCTGTTGGTGACCCTTGAGGACTGGAGTTGCCCATCCCGTGGCTATATCCAGGACAATATTTGTTACCATAACCAGACAGTTATTACTGTTACACTTTGAATACTTCAGAATATTTGACAGAACTACTCTTCCCTTATTCTGCCCAGTTACAGGGGTAAGGATTGTGACGTCACTTGGTGTATATAAGTTAGGGATGGGACATTCCACCCTCAGATCTTAGTGGACTCTTGTGAGGGCGATCTTGAGTGCTATTCAATTCTATAATTAAAGTTATAGCTGCAGACCAAGCAATTTCCTACATGTGGGGTTTTTTTTAAATAATAAATCAGTTCTGTACTATGAGAAAATACTTATAACATTTTTTTTTTAAACAACTCTGAATAACATTTTTAATGTACTATAATGTATAATGTGAGATGTATATCCCCAATCTGATTGGTTGTAGTAGACCATGTGACTCCCTTTGGATGCCATCACATCCTTTCCAAAAATTGACTCTGTCACATGGTCTACTACAACGAATCAGATGGGGGATATACATCTCACAATCAATTGACTGAAATAATATGTGACTGTGGCCATGTGGGTTGGGTAACGTCATGTTAAAGGGAAAGGAAGCACAGCCTTTCTGATTGGCTGGCTTCCCTCCCTTTACATGACTTCACAGTCTAAAAAAAAATAGTCACATGGTTATCCCAGCCAATCAGATGGCGTGGGAACCATTTGCCACACAAATGTGACGTCACAGGCTGTATAAAAGCCTGTGCAGCCTCACTTGACGCCAAGAAGCTGGAGAGTAAAGACCTCCTCCCCAATAGGATTACAATGGCATTACAGATGAAGATGAAGATACAAAAGAAGAAAAAAGACCCCCAAATGGATTACAATTAACAGTTGAAGATAAAGAAAGAAGAAAAGGAATTTGGACTTTACCTGTGGCCCGTTGCTATTTTGGATCGTGGATTTGTTCGAGAGCTTGCTGAGACCACAGGAATCGGAGGGTCAAGACATCTAAAGGTAACAAAAAACATTGAATGTATGTTATTTTTGTTTTACGGGTTTTTTTCTTTGTATTTTTATTGTAATTTTTTTATTGCACATTGAATGCCAATGTATTTATGTATGCCCCTTTAGGGCTATACATAAATGCAGGGACAAGCAATGTTTTTTTTTGGCAAATGCTTGTTTGTATGTCTTTTAAATGTGTTTGGGCTCTTTGCTTTTAAATATGTATGATATTTTGTGTTTTGATTTTGAATTATGGCATTTTTTGTGGTTTTTCAATTGTTTATTTCTGGGGGTGTTTTTTTGGTGTTTGTTTTTTAATTGTGGTTTATTTTTGGTCTTTTGATTTTTAATAATGGTGTTTATTTGGAGTTTTCTTGTATTTATTGATGGGGTGTTTTGGGGTGTTTTGATTTGTAATTCTGCTGTTTATTTGGTAGTTGCTTTATTGATTGATGGTAATTTTGTTGTGTTTACTTGTTTATTGTTGTTTATTTGGTGATTGTTTGATTGCATTGAATATTGTTGGTGGTTGTTTATTTTTGTAGGTAGACTTTTGACTGCCATAGTGTTAAATCATGCCCATATTATATGGGCATGATGTACCCACTGTGCCAATCAATTGGTTTATTGGCATTTGGCATTTATTTTGGGTCTGGTTTTTTTAGCTTCACCATTTATTGCAACAGTGGCAAATCATGCCCATATTATATGAGCGTGATGTACCCACTGTACCAATGAATGGGTGGAAGGTGGAGATAGTTGCCTGGGGAGGTTGGTCAGGCCTCCTGGGTGGGTAGTGGGGGAGGGTGGGTTAACCCCTTAATTACTATAGCGGTTACCAACCGCTAAGGTGATAAAGAGGTTAGGGGCCAATAGATTTTATTTCTTATTGCATTGTTTCTAGCAAGGGAGGATAAGGGCGGTGATGAGGATGAGGACGGCCTTCATCCTGGCAGGCTGGCAGGGGTAAGTGCAAGTTTTATTTACTTTATGCTGCTGGTTGATGTTTTATATTAAATGGGCAAATGCACTATTATCCATATCTGGATAATACTACATTTGCGCATTACTGCACTGTATATGTTGGTTTGTCTTTATAGCAGTGTATTACTATTACTTATTTTTTCGACACAGGATTGGTACTGCAGGCCAGCCGTGACCCCTGGAAAGCCGGGAGGCCCCCGGACACCCGCGGGGACCACCCGAGGACACCTGCAGGGCCCTCGGACACCCACGGGGACCACCCAGAGACTCCCGCCGGCCTCTTGTATTAATGCTTTTATGCATGTCTCCATCAGTTTTGCGCACGCCTTTAGCTGGTGAAAAGAAATGGCGAGCTTTTATAGCACGGTTCAGTTATCACAGCTTTGTGAATAGCGCTTACTGGCAAAAAACGGCGGGTTTGCCATTTTTTGGCCTATCGGGCGACTTTTTTTTCACTGACTGTTTATGGGTGATAAAAACCCATTATAACGCGATACTGCACTGTTATCACTGCTTTGTGAATAGCAGAGCAGGCGGTATCGAGCTATAAGGTCATTTATCTAACTTAAAACCACTTATCACTGCTTTGTGAATCGGCCCCTTTCTATCTATAGGATTTCTTCCCAACACAGTGACTTCCAGACTGATACTTGAGGGGAACTAGTGAGCCCACCAACTTCATAGGGTTTAGATGCTGTTTATATGTAAGGCCAATAATGTTTTTGAATTTCAGGTCAACGAACAGAAATAACATTAAATAGTTGAGGCATCAAAGACATGCGCACAGTATTACTCTTTACGGAAGTATATATTATTAGCGTTTATTTGTAAAGTGCCAACATAGTCCATAGTGCGGTACAATGGGGGTCCAGAGATGGGATCATTCCATAAACCGAGTTCTATTCAAATACAAATAAGGACAACCCGATACCAAGAGGTAATGAGGTCCCTGCTCGCAACGTATGAGCGAGGGGGAGACAGGTTCCCAAACACGAAATATATGGCAATTAACTGCTGGAAAAGAATGCACCACATTGCAAAGCACCAAACGGTCTAGGAATATTAAGATCTATTTTCTACCCCCAAGTGCCAATTAAATTTCGTCTGGGATTGGCTACCGGAGCAGTTAATTGTAAACGTACCCAAAACACACATATTATAATACAGTTTAATGAGTATTTCCCAGCACTGCCTAACTTTCTCTTAACCATTTTTTGTTACTCCATGGACTGTTGAGATTTTAAGATCATTTTTATAGAGCGTTTTCTTGGCAAGGGCACATTTCTTATTAACCAACCCACATGTAGCAAATAAACACTGTGATTCCGTAACTCTGTCCCATAATATTTGGGCATGTTTTAACTATGCCCCCTATTCTTACGGTACATCAATATCTTTTTATGTTTGTTATTTTTTCTCTTTACCCCATATATTCTTTGTGGTATTGTCAGCACAACTGCGTTCTTTTATGTAGTTCTTGGTCCTCTTATAGCTGAAACATTTGTTTGAACAGGTTGCAGCTAGACTCAGATTATTTATTGAATATAACAAAGATGGACAAAATACTACTAATAATAGCATGTTTTTGTATAGCTCTGCTAGCGTTACGCAGCGCTTTACAGAAACATTTTGCAGACACAGGTCCTTGCCCTTTGGAGCTTACAATCGATGTTTTGGGTGCATGAGGCACAGGGAGATAAGGTGGCTTGCCCAAGGTCACAAGGAGCCAAAGCCAGGAACTGAACCAAATTCCGCTGCGTCAAACTCAGTGCCAGTCAGTGTCTTTACACCCTGAGCCGCTCCTTCTCCCCACAAAGCGCAACATCTCAAAGTATTAACCCTTCCTCAGGTGCTGGTGAAGGGTTAATACCCCGAAGCGTTGTTGCTTTGTCAATCATTTTCAATATTCACTAAATGGTCTAAGGCAGGGGTGTGCAAACTGCAGGGTGCAAGATATTCGGAGGAGGGGAGAGGGGGCGGCGCAGTGGTTACAGAGGCCCCGCGCATCCCCCAATGCATTTCAGTTCAATGCCGAGGATCGTGCAAGGCCTCTGTAACTTTACTTACCTTAACTTTCCAGCGACGCATCGCCATGGCAACATGACGTCACGTGATCCCGCGGAGCCGAGCAGGAAAGGGGTGTGAGCAGGGGGTGAGAGCAGGCAAGGGAGCACAGGGAGAAGAGTTCGCGCACCCTGGTCTAAGGGCCCTTTATTCACTTGTCTATCTTACTTTGGCTGGAATTCGGCAGTCCGTGGGAGACCCCGTCATACAGATAACCAGCCCTGTGTGGAAACACCCTCTCCGCTGAAAAAGGAAAATTAACAGGAAGTACAGGGCAAGTATATCATTTATTAAACAGGTTTGAGCTCCTCTAGTCAGGATGGGGTATCTAAAAATAGGAAATGATTTTGTCCCGCCGACAATGAAGATGCTGCTTTTTATTATTTGTTTTATTACAATATTGAGCATCTCGATTCCATAACAATTTTAGCCTCGGGGGTCTATGAGAAAGTATACAATAAACGCTGGCCCACTTAGCAGCCTGCATTGGAATTACAATAATGTGAAACTTCGCGACCATCGTAGGTGCTTATCAGTTGAAGACATGTTTCGTACCTTAGCAATTTTATTTCTAAAATCACAAATTCCCATGCATCGTCCTACCCACACTGCTTTTGCTATGTGTCTCACCTTTAATCATCTGTGGGATTTGTAATACAGTGAACACCAAATATAAATATCACCTTTGAGCACATTCACATTTGTCAGACAGGTCTGCCACCCTGTCTTTCCCCATTATCTCCGAGCATACAGCCAGTGTCAGATTTCCCGTTAGGCCCGGGCCTACGGCGGCAAAATTTGCTTTTGCCGCACTCTTAGACCTCATGGGAATGCGCTTGCCTGCGTCGGCCGCCTCCTTTCTGCCGCCGCCCCCCATACTTCTTCTTTGGAATCCCAGCGTCAAATGATGTTGCAAACGTGGCGTCACATGGCTTCTCGTCGCGACGTCAAATGACGTCATGATGTCGCGAACGCGACCTCGCGTTCGTGATGTCCGCGGCATCATTTGACGCTGGGATGTCAAAGGAGCAGGAGGGCGGCAGACAGGAGGCGGCCGACGCAGGCAAGTGCCTCGGGGCTGTGGTTTTTTAAATCCGCCACTGCATACAGCGCTTCCACTGCAACAAGGGATTCTGGGAAATGACATACAAATGAGCACACGTGTGGTTATTACAGTGAAAGCACTTAGCTATATAACACATTTTCTATGTATCACTATATGCTAGGGTGTGCTTAATAGCTGAAATGCTACTTAATAAAACATTCTGTATGTAACCCTGTTTCCCCCACCCAATCTCTCATAGGGTCTATCTTGGGGAAATCTGCTCTGGTTACTCATGGTAGTGTGGTGCATACCTGCGGGTAACAGGGGGCCCTGAGTCTCCCGCATGGTGTTATGGGGAATGTCAGGACAGACTTCTGGGGTCTTGCCCGAATCATACTCACGGTGACAGCGCCTCCATCTCTTGCAGCCCCCAGATGTGTGTGGAGAAATCTCTGCAGGAGAACTACCTCTTCTCCTCCCTGATAGATTTCAGTTTTAGGCAAGAAGAACGTGAAAACAGCGGATCTTTATTCAGTCTTTCTCTCAATCAATGGCAGTGCACAGCTTACACTGAATCAATTCTTATCACTCAGGTCTTCACCTTTAGGATGTCCCTGGACCTACACTCCTGGCCACCAGCAACCAGGAGCAGTCCTTGCTCTTCCCTTATCCCCTGATGAAATAAGAGGAAATGGTTTCCCTCTGCTACCCTAAGGGAGGGCCTCAAACTGCCAGAGCCCTGGCAGCTTGGTTAGGGTAAACCAGTCTCTCTCTCAATGGTAGAGACAACTGACTAAATTGAGGATGTGCAGCTCTTTAAGTCAGTTCCAGTAAGAACCAGCCCCCTGTCCCTGATTGGACAACAGGCCTGATTGCACTACCTTATCTGACTCACTGAGCTGCAAGGTGTGGGGGAAACCCTTGATTACTCCTGGCAACCCTACCCTTACTAGGGATTACTGCCAGGAGGAGGGCAAGACCTAGAGCCCCAAAACAGCCAGGGCTACATGTATATAATATTTTGTTGAACGCTGCTTAAGGGCTTATACTGTACCTAACAGAAATGCACCTGAAAAATGCCTAACTGTAACCGCTTTTGTACTTCAGTATTTTTTTAAGACAGAAACACCACAAACATTAAGCTATTCAGACATCGCTGAGTTCCCCAGCCATTTATGATCATGATGACAATGAGAAATATGTGAATTAAAGGCCGGAAGTTGCCTGGATCTTTGCCGCTGCAGTTGCGCCGGAGTCTCCTTCACTCCAGTTCACTTTCTCCTACCGGACGCACGCAAGAGTAGCGGAGAAACACCAGAGCAGGACCAAGATCGGAGTATCTATGGAGGTAAGGATTGTATACCTTCCTAACGCCGATTTCATCTAGTGGTTGTTATTGCTCTGACATACTCCGCTCTCACTGGCTACACTGACATCATTGGTGCCTGAACTGTTCATCTGAGCGCAAGACAGCAGCTCTGTTCACAGTTTATAGGGATGGCTCTTTTAAAACATATTAGGGGTGGCGGGTGGTTGGTGAGCAGCTTTAGCTGCTCAATCAGTGGCTCAGTCGAAGCCCTGTGCTGAAGCAGGGATATCCTTAAAGCCTGACCTGTTGGTTACCCTTGAGGACTGGAGTTGGCCACTCCTGTATTAGTGTCTATTTTTAAGGTGCACAAAGTTATAAATGGTTGGAAGTGTTGCCATATCCAGCTAAATTATACCAGATATTCCATTAAAAAAAAATAACTTGAAGTCATAACTTTAAATGATTATTTTATATTGTGCTAATCCATTCCTTGCTTTTCAATTTTTTCCAAACTGTTTTTAGTTTTTGTTGCGTTTTGATCGATTTACTATTTCACTATTCCAACTGTTACCACGGTAACCCTGTTCTTTTGCTTAATGTGGATAGCAGCAGCTATTTTAATTTCCCTGTCAGGCAAACGTCCAGAAAATGCTATCTTCTAAATGCCACTACAGATGCAGCGGCCATTATCCGATCATTTCACGGGTTGTATTCCTTTGCATACCCTGTGTTGGTTCGAGATTTCTTGAAATTTTCCCGCGTTAAGACGGGAGTTGACTAATGTTTTGATCGAGTGCAGAAAATTGCATTTTAGCGTTGTCTGCAATACCATCGAGAAACTCAAGTGTGCAATCGTGAGTTGTCTTATAAAATCTAATTGCAATTCAACCTGTCTTTTATTCCCGTACAGTACTTCAAGTGTGTGTGTGTAATTGTAATTTGAAGATTAAAAATATGAGTTCATATCCAGTACATGGGAAAGAAGTTCTTTCTGAAGATGCTTAGCTTTAAGCCATACAAAAATTCTCGAACTGTAGAAGATTTAAAATATAAACACACACAACAAAAAGTATTTTTAACGAATTTAATGTTTTATTTGTACCTTCGCACATTTGTACATATTCGCTAAATATCTGCTATACAGTAGTACTGTACTACTGTTAGTGTATATAAATAGTAAAAACAACTTTTATTTTCTAGATTTATATAGTATAGTGTACATACTGTAATGTAAGTTTATGTAAGCAATAAAAGCAAATTAAGTTCATTACTGTACAGTAAGATACAATACAGTGCATTTCCTCACGGAGTCACTAAATATCTGTTTGACAGTAGTACTGCTCATTGTGTATCTACAGTACAATGTATAGTAAAAACACTGTTTATGTGCTATACTGTATTTATATACTGTAGTATACTGTACAGTATCTCAATTAGACGTTTTTATATATTTAAATAAATTTAGAACTTTACATTACAATATGTACTGGATTTTAAAGATTTTTATAGTGTATGTCAAAGATTAACAGTATTTAGATATACTATATTTATACTACATCAGTACTTAATTTTTTTTTATAATACTATTTAAGCACTAAAAGCAACTACATTTCAAGATTGATATACTGTATATGGTACTGTATGTCAGATATTTATATATATTTAAATGCCTTTACAACTTTATATACAGTACGGTGTAGTACTGTACCTGTACTACTGTAAGTGTTTAAACAATAAAACATGAACACACCAAAAAATTATATGTAAAGAATGAAAAAATTTATTTTTTCAGGATATCAAAGGAAAAATGCATAATACAAAAATACAACGTAGCCTCTTCTTCCAATTTTACAATCTTGTCTTTTTCTTCTTCGCAATGGATGGTGCTTCTTGGACATCTTGGTCTGTAAAGAAAGAGACAATATTACATATTTACAATCGCACCGTACATTATTCAATCCAGATTTTTAGGGTGTTGGGGGAGAAAGGGCATGACATGGGGAACAGTACATTATGACTACAGTGCCTTGTATCTTCTGCCTTTGGGGGGTGGGTTGGAGGAGACAAAGCATGCATGGCATGGGCTACAACACTTTACAATAGGATAAATACATTAGGTTTGGGGGGGCTTGGGCGGCAGGGACATGGCATACATGGATTTGAGCACACTGTCTTACTGGCAATATTGCTGGGAGAGTTTCCTGCACAAAGGGGGATGGGAATGGAGGTTTCCTGCAGGTTGTCTTTGCCCAGCTCCAGACAAAATAGAAAATAAGCATTAAACAATGAAATCATTTTAAAAAATCAACTGGTTTTTTTTAGATTAAAAACATTGGCGGGAGAGGTGTTGTATGCATCACTTAATGTTTTCCATTAACCATGAAGTGGAATAAAATCAATAAACGTCTCGGTGTGAAATTTTATTACAGGTTAAGACATGTAATTGAATCACAGTATAAAAGTAAAAAAGACAACATTTAAAAAAAAGCGATTTTAGAGTTCCATCGAACTCATCTTTATCTTTTGACCCTCGATTTCAACGTTTATTTTCTGGGAAAAAAAATTATGCTATAAATTCCGGTAGTGCGCATGCGTAAAATCACGCTCTAGTGTGCATCTGTTTAAGCATTGATGGGCATATAACAGGCATACAGTACATTATACCAGGCTGCTCTCCACGGCGCCTCGCACCACCCCCCCCTGCTCGGCCCCGGCGTATGACGCTCAGGGTCATGTGACGTCACGTTGCCATGCCTCCCTTAAGTCTTTTGAGGTCTGGAGAAAAAGCACATGTAGACCCCTTTTATAACCTTTTTACAGAGGCGGCACACTTTAATTGAGTGCGGCTAGTTCCGCAAGCCGGGAGATGTCCCGGCTTGCTAGCCGCATCCCCTCGACGTGCCGCGCGTCACCGATGCGCGGTCACGCGTCATCAGGTGCCTGCGCCCCCTGCACGCGTGCCCAGGGCTCCCCGAGGGAGCCCTGGTGTCCCGCGATGTGGGGGACGGTGGTGGGGGGTTCCGGGGGACCCGGCGGACCCGGAGAGGGGAGGGGGAAGCCCCGATCGGAGGGCGCTCCTCCGAGGCTTCGGCGCGCGCCCGGGACACCCCGGCGCGCGCCCGGTTACTGTTGCGGCCGAGACTGGGCAAATGCTCAAATAAACTTGGCCGCGACAGTATGTAGACCCCTTTTATAACCTTTGTAAGGGTAGAACCCCACCCTCAGTTACTGGACAGAATACATGGTGCAATAAGTCACACCATAACCATGTGACCCCTTTTGGCAGTTTCTAGAACCAGCCAGTAATTCAACTGCCCTTTAAAAGGCAACATAATGGTAACAACTTTAATTCACTGAGGCCTTGTGCTGATTTAACCCCTACACTGCCTGCAGCTAACCAGGACTGACATGCAGTGATGTCTAAATTCTAGCAGGGTTACATATTCTGGAATTATTGCTTGTTCCGGCAGACGAAGGATACCATAATTAATTGGGTGATCAAGATAAAAAGGGAAATGTTAACTGCTGTAATGCCATGCAGCTTGTATACAATGCTTTTCTGGTCCCTTTGAAGATCATTTAGTAGTTTGGGTAACAAATAACATGTCGGGTTTAAGAAGAACTACTAAACCTTCCTATAAGTTCCAAGTCAGGTGTTGCATATATGTTGGATGGCTTGGAGCCTGTTAACAAGCTCGTTATCAACAAATAAAGCCCTTAGGGGCTGATTCAATACGTGCCGCCACGGCTGATTGTGGCATTTTCGGCTGAAATTCCCTTGTGACTTCAATGGGGAATTTGAGCCGAAAACGTCCCGATCGGTGGCTTCGGAGGATATAAAATAAGCCCCTTAGTAATAAATCTGGAAGATTGACGCTGCCACCAAAATACCGTACATTGAGAATGAAGATCTGTTGACTATTTGGGAGTGTTTAGTAACATTATATATACTGTGTCTATACGCAGCTGATCTCCTAAGCCACACAGATTCTGCATTTGGTTTGCTGTATTTCCCATTACAGATGTAATGGTTGGTTTACCTCTCATTTCCAAACCTATGCCAGAAACATCCCGCTATGTTATACAAATAATTAATAGGGCTCAGTAGGTCTGAAATTGCTGGTTCTGAGTTGCTCTTTACATCTGTTTTATCTAAACACTGCCATCATGTGGGATTTAGGTTTCATGGTGAATAAAACCATAATGTTGACATATGAAGCTACACATGTGGCTCTAAAAATTGGCCTGTGTTATTATTGTGCATAACTTTACATGAAATCAGGTGGAACAAATTATGGAGAAGGTAAGCAAGATTTAAGCTGTGATGTAGCATGTTCCTATGTTGTGTACCATAATTAGGGCTCGATCCATAAAGGTCTGTTAAATCAGGGCTCGTAGTAGGACGTAAAACAGGGAAAAACTTTATGTTCCCTGACTTAACATCACAATGTCATTTGCATAGGCTTAACACCACGTTATTGTATCATAATCTTCCAATTATGTGATGTTATGCCAGTGAATAGGAGTAATTCCAAGTTTAGTACTGCAGTGCCGACGAGTATTCTAAAACTAATTTGGGGCAATCACCAACAGAACCCAGGTACATGCTGGGTACATGCTGAAAACATGCTGGGTACATGCTGCAACATTTCTGCAGACAGACTAATGGCCCATTGGATTAACAGCGGGGGTCCCTGGCCGTCCCATTCAAACTGAATGGGACTGCCAGGGAACCCTACTGTGTTAATCCGATGGGCCATTAGTCTCTGCAGAAATGTCACTGAAATGTTGCAGCAGGTACCCAGCATGTACCCAGCATGTACCCAGCATGTACCTGGGTCTTGTTGGTGATAGCCCCAGATTTTCCAAGGCAAGTTTAAGGCAAGTGTTAGAATACTCATCGGCGCACCTGTAGCTTAAATAAGTCGCTGTGTCAACCTTAACAGACTTTTGTGGATAGGAAATGTTATGATAACGCCTCATTTGCATATTTGTTGTTTGTCCATATCACTAACATCCATTATAGTTAAAGCTATGCTCTTTTTGGGGAAAAAAACACGGCTTAATGTTATGTGATTGTTCTTTGAAGCTACTCCATGTGTTAACATGATGTTACATAACATAGCTTTGTGGTTCTGGGCCTTAGTCTGAAATACTGAATAGTGCACAAGTTGTGAAATGGGCACTTACAATTAATGTGTTCATTAATCACTGTTCTACATCAAAAAGAGGAACACAAGTGGAAATATAAACTCTTGACTTGTGGTTCTGGCACGATCCCGCTCTTTCACAACCCTGACTTTGAACCTGGGACGTCTGGCTCTGCTTATTCAGCCTGGAAGACAGCTGGCATCGCTAGAATCAAAGACCTGATGTTGGGGAACAATATTTAAACATTTCTGACTTGTAGGAGAGCAAACATTTACCCTCTTCAGAAGTATTTACATGCTCTCAGCCAAAACATTTAATAATAAAGGTCCACTCAACCTCGAGCCCCCATCCCACCACCTGGTTTTGTGGTTCTGCCCAGTTGTTGCTCCAGTTTGGAGGCAACTGTTCTCCTTCATTAATTCCTTACTGGGTACCTCTTTGAAACCAAATCCATGGACCTACCTGTTGGGCAGACCATCCCCTGATCTACCTAAATACTCATCGAAACTTACAACTCATATTCTCTCTGTAACCAGGTGTTGCAGAGTGGCTTTCTGGAACAAACAACTGACTCCTGATATAAACATCATTAAGCACCAGATTTGGCATGTGTTGGTCATGAAGAAAATTACAGCATTTCTGAGAGAGAAATGCAATAAATTCCCCATAAAAAATGAGTACTTCAGTATTAGGTGATACCTTTTTTATTTGGACTAACTATTGATACTGTAAGACAAGTTTTCGAGAGTTCACTCTCATCCTCAAGTCAAGCAATACTGATTTACAGAATATTCAATGAGTTTAACACAGATGTAAAATCCAAGATAACAATCTAAGTCAGGTGGATGATGTAGATAAGTAATGGCAGAGGGGATAGTAAATAGACAGGCAAAAATGGATGAAAGGGATAGTGAGAAATTGGGAGAGCATGTACTGGAGGACTATATATCCATCAGCGGTGTGAAGGGGGTGGGATACAGAGGGGTAGAAGAGGTTTAATTGTAAAATCAACTGAGACCGGGAGAAACATTACAAAAAATTCTGATAGGGTGTAAGAAACCCAATATAAGCATTCATTCTTCTTTTTTAGTTTTAAAGACAATGATCATTTTGAGTTTAAATGTTTTCCGTTCTTGAGTGCTTTTAAACAATCCATTGAAGATTTAGATTTTTAAGTGATTTATTGAATGATCTGGCTGTGAGAAGTGATTTCCCACTGGAGTGCAATATCTTCCTTCTACATGGTGTTATTGTGTGACTCTGTAGGCTCACTCCGGTTTGAAGTTTTTGGCTGGTTTCACCAATATAGCATCCTTGGTCACATTTGCTGCATTGAATTATATATATCCCATTCCTGGATGTTCAGAAGTATGATCCTTTAACATTCAGTTATCTATGTTTGTGTCTGGCTGTGGGATCTTGGCACATACATTTGCAAAGTTTGCAACGTGTGTTGTTGCCGCATGGTCTTGTTCCATTCTCAACATCCTTGAGTTTGTTATGAAGTTTTCAGTTGACTAACTTCTGTCTGAGGTTTGGCAGTTGCCGGAATGCAGGGATCAGAGGTTTGGGGAAGATGTCTTTTAATGTGTCATCCTCTGTCAGCACGGGTTGCAGATCTTTGATTATTTTTCACATTCCCGCTAGGGCAAGGTTGTATATGGCTAGTGGTATGTGTGTGGCTGTGTCTTTCTTTTTATATTGAGCAGGTGGTCTTGTGAGGCTTTATCAGGATGTATGGAACCCTTGGAGGTAGCATGAAACCCCACAAAAGACAGGAGATCAAAATACGTAAAAACTGAGATGTTTTATTGCTATACTAAAGGAAAAACCAAACTGGGAAAACAAAATGGAGTCTGCAAAGTGTGCAGAGCTAAATGCAAAAGCCGATGGTAGCTAAGGGAACAAACAAGGACGGGGGCAAATAAAGCTAAGGAAAACAACAGGAGAAACCAAGGTTAGTTGCAAGAATTGCAGTGCTGCATGCCAAGAGCAATGGTAGCTGGGGACAAATACAGTAATACACAGGGGGGGGGGGGGGAGTGCTAAGGTTATACAAGACAACAAACAAGAAAGTATGTTTTAGAAGTATTTTAAAAGTATGTTTTGACACATGCATTTTGTGTTGGTTAATTAGGTGGTGACCTATATAAGACCACCTCCTGCAATACCCTAATACCTCCTGACGAAGCGCTATACTGCGCGAAACGCGTAGAGGGTTGTTTAAATACTTTTATGTTGCACTCCTGGGTAGGAGTGCATTTTTTAGCACAGTAGAATCTCCCTATTTTCTGTATTTGCCGGAATCCCCCCGTCAGTCTCGAGTGGCTGTTGGTATTGCTATAGCCTTTGCCACGGTCTGAGAGAGCCCGCCTATCACTCGGTCGCTACACTTCCGGATCCGGGTCAGGGACCCTGTGTGACTGAAGCAGTGTGTCGTAGTCAGGACGGGGGTAACCAAATAGACGCAGACCAGATTTCTGTGGGAGTATCTACATGCTGCTGTTTTACCAATTGTAACTAATTTTGTGTTTTGTTGTTACAATAAATTGACCCTATCTCACCCTGGTATTTTCTTTCTCTGCGCTCCACCTCCCATCTCTTTTTTGCATTTTGGACTGTTATTTGGCCGGCTGATCACCGGAGGGAGAGGGAGCAGCGAGAGAGGAGACCTTCCAGAGGAATCTCCCTGAAGATCCCAGACGAGCGCGATCTCCATCTCCAGGAACAAACAAGAAGGTACCTGAAGATAAGTAGAACTGGAAGTCTAATAAAAAGGAACAGGGACAGTCGCAGCGCTAGGGAAAAAGAATAACTTGACTCCTGACCTGTAAACAGAACTAACCAACTGGTTGGGGCTTTATACCCAAACTAAGATGGCAGCTGGCCTCATGGATTATTCTAGTTCTAATCAGTTCTGGGCCTGAATTAGACAAGTGGAAAAAAGCTGTGTGTATATAAAAAAGTAGTGATATTTCGTACCACATCAAACCTTTACCACTGTTCTTATAATAATTCATAAATAAAAATTAAACCGTATTGTGGCTGCATAAAGCAAGGCTAATGTAACTTGTTACACTGCGTTCTTAACTAGCCGTGTTCTACTTCTACTTGTAATATATGGTTAGTGTGACCCTTAGCTGACTTGGTTACAAGAAATTTTAAACAAACCAGGATTTGTTAACATAGGATGAATAAGGGGTTTGTGGGAAAACATGTTATTTTCAAAATGACAAAGGGAACCTACTCAAATTAGATTACTAAACACTGGTCAAAACTGGCAGATAATTAATAGCAACAACGGAAAACACGATGCTAAGTAGAGTCTATTTTATCACCATTTTCCAAATTTAGAAACCTCTGTGTAACTGAGAACTAAAATTAGCCCTTTAATGGTTTCTAAATATAGCTTCTGCCATTAGGAAAATGAATATTTAACTTCCACTAAAACAGGAGTTCGTTTCCTGTGACTAATGATGTAAATCACGTTAAGACTTAATATCACATTCTCTTAAAGATCGCCTACAGTGTTCAGTTTAAGGAATGACCTTTAATATATATTTTTCCAAACCATTTGCGTTGCCACTGAATTTATGTTTTATCAGTGCAAATATGTTATAAACGTGAATTCATTTCAAACTAATAGAGATGGGTATTTTTTGTAAATAAGTATGTATCATAAGGGTAGGCTCTATTGTTTTCTTACTACAATTATTTTAACAGCTACAGCACTTGAAATTAAAAATATTGAGGCTATGCAAATACATTATCAAACATTATCAAACTAGTACAGCTCAACCCCCTTATAACGCTGTGCTTGGGATCCAAAGAATCACATCGCGTTATAAGCGCATCGCGTTATAAATAATGTATAATTGTATGCGTTGCACAATAAAGTATTTAAGATACCAATAATCGTGTTGTAAAGTATTCATAAATACGAAAATTGGGAGCCGCGCTTACATCGCGCTATAAGCGGATTCGTGTTGTAACGGATTGTGTTATAACGGGGTTGAGCTGTATAATCAATAGCATATCATATTTAATGAGTAGTGTAGCTTTTTGACACCTCTAGAACAGGGGTGCGCAAACTTGTGGGAGAACTGTTTTGGGGGGGTGCGGGAGTTGCAGAGGCCCCGCGCTCTTCCCCCAAGGCATTTAAATTAAATGCCGGGGGACTTCTCTAGGCCTCTGCAACTCAACTTGCCGTGATTCAGCCGGCTTCGGACGATGCGTCACCATGGAAATGCAGCGTCGGGGGTCATTTGACGCCGCACAAAGGTAAGGGGGGGGGAGGCAACACAAGTTTGCGCACCCCTGCTCTACAATGTGTGATGGTAAAATATGATCTGGTTCTCTTTTTCTATGTATACCTAGGTGTTTTATATTTTGAGTGATATTTGGCTACGGTTGCACAAGGAAATAAGCTATTCATAGACATGAGAGAAGTTTATTATGGTTGTAGTACATCAAGACATCCGAGGTATCGGGGAGATTTGGATGTAATCACCTTCTATTGACTTTTTTATTTATTACTGGAGCTTTTTTTCTGAAAAGAAAAATCACTGTGCATTTGAAATGAAGTTATGAGTTTGGCTAGTTATTATGGGGAGTTGACCATTATAGGGTCTGTTCAAATAAGGAAATAATGGGTGCTCCTGGACCATAAATACTATACATATAAAAAGGCATTGTATAAGCCAACAGTTGACCTAGACTAACACAAAACAGTCCTATATTATAGGGCGGAGCTATCTTTGAGTAAGAAGTAAGAATTCCAGCTGGAAAGCGAAAAAATGTAAGAAGCAAAAACAAATATATCTTTGGAGCACAGAGGTAAAATCTTCACTGAGATTGATTGAACAAATCTGTGTGCAATTGCTTTTAATTTGTCCTTAGCCTACATTATCTGAAGCAGACGTTCAGGCAGGTTTTGGTAGAGATCCCCAATAAAATCAATGGGGGGTTTCGTTCGAAAGCGGCTCAAATGGCTGCTTTGGACAATATAGAGAGGTCAGGAATTGAATTGGAATAGATGCAAGGTGAACACTGACAATATGTGGAGTGAACCATAGCTGATTTATATCTATGGGCTGTGGCCACTCTTCTTGAACCCTGCATGCCCTTTCTTCCAAAAACTGCTCTTAACGTTGTGTCCATTCATTAACCTGACCCACTTCAATAGATGAATGGATCTTAAAGGTAACCCCTATAATGTTTTGGGGAGCAGTACTGAAACCACCGGAGCACTTAATGCTTCAGTTACGGCAGTGATGTCTTTAAAGGAGCAGGCAGACCAAGGACAAGAGTCAGTAAAGGTTACTGGCACGTTGAATAGGTTACTGTAAATGTAGCTAACTGATACCCTCCGATCAAAATCAGAAACATATAAGTATTTTAAATATATATATATATTTCTAAAGTTTCCATAGTAAACAAATGGGGAGAGGGAGAGAGGGAGAGACATCTACTTTGAGCATAGGTGCCTCTCAATGTGTTTTTTGAAGGTTGGTTTGAGGGGATGTATGTAGCATTTCAAACTCTAGTAAAATAGGGTTCTGACTCCAATTCTTTTATACATTTGATTGTGGGTGAATTGAATGTAGAAACAGTGACAATGGAATGTGCAGTGGCCGTCAGTGGTATTGCATACACCCGAAGGTAGGCGAATGTCACTTTTTAAACCCAAGCTGGCAATGCGAATAGACACCTCAATTAGTCATTCAAATTGTTTGCTTAACTATGTTTACAAAAGTAATTATGGTGCTATCATTAGTCAAGCAGGTAAATATAAGTCGTTGATATGCTTGACTCCAGTGTTTCCGAAGATATACATTATTTTTTTTCCCATAAAATAAATTATTATAGAAATAGTTACATTAAAACAGCAATTCCCCATCCCCTCCCCCCCCATTTTTGGAATTTCTTCTACATTTTTATGTACCGGTAAAACCAAAGATGGCCTCCGGAATCGTCCAATAGGAAGCAGTAATGTCATGCTTTGGTGATATTGCGGCTTTTTATTGGCCCTGGGAGTGAGGTTTGGGTGGCGGTCATATAGCTTTTCCAAAAGGGACTAGAAACAGTGGCACATAAAGAAGGCGAATATCCCGGGAACTGGGAGGACCGCGGAGCTAAAAGAGTTCAAACTTGGTGACTAGTGACTTTTAAAAAGTACAAGTACTTAAAATCCTCATTGAAAGTTCCTTGATTTTTTTAT
Source organism: Ascaphus truei (assembly GCF_040206685.1). Classification (NCBI taxonomy): domain Eukaryota; kingdom Metazoa; phylum Chordata; class Amphibia; order Anura; family Ascaphidae; genus Ascaphus; species Ascaphus truei. The sequence continues at coordinate 24,413,047 of NC_134485.1, forward strand.
TACATTGGGCACCGATTGTGAATTATGTATGTCAACAATGATAAGGTAATAACATTTATGCACATCCCCTCGTTGTTGGACAATTAGGAAACAGCACAAAGGGAGATTTCAGGATATTACTCTTAAGAATAAAAATAATGCATGAAAAGGAACATAACACGACCAGTCCCATTTATAGCTCCAAAAAAATATTCTGTAAAAAAATACAAATCCTATCTAAAAATATTATATTAAAGCAAAAAAAAAAAAAAAGTAAACCTATTGTGGTTTCTTTGAAAATCATGAATAAGATTATTTTGTGTATTTTCTGGTAAGCAGAATGCTCACTTATCAAATGATTCCTTCAATATTGTTCTCTACTCACCATCCTCCCTCATCATTATCTCTCCCCCTCCCCATCATCTCTCCCCCTCCCCCTCATCATCTCGCCCCCTCCTCCACCGCATCATCTCTCCCCCTCCTCATCTCTCTCCCATCATCATTTCTCCCTCCTCATCTCCCCCCTCTTCCTCATCAGCTATCTCCCACTCCTCATCATAATCAGCTCTCTCCCCCTTCTCATCTCTCTCCCCCCCATCCTCACTCTCCCCCTCCCCCATCCTCACTCTCTCCCTCTCCCCACTGTCTCCCTCTCCCCATCCCCACTCTTTCCCCCATCCTCTATCCTCCCTCTCTGCCCAATCCTGTCCCCCCATCCACTCTCCTCCCTCTCTCCCAATCCTCTCCTCCCTCTCTCCCCATCCTCTCTCCTCCCTCTCCCCCCATCCTCTCTCCTCCCTTCCCCCATCCTCTCTCCTCCCTTCCCCATCCTCTCTCTCCTCCCTTCCCCCATCTTCTCTCTCCTCCATTCCCCCCATTCTCTCTCCTACCTCCCCATCCTCTCACCTCCCTTCCCCCATCTTCTCTCTCCTCCCTTCCCCCATCCTCTCTCTCTCCTCCATCCCCTCCCATATATACACACACAGCTGTTCTGTGATCAGCTCCGCACTCCGCAGTGGCATCCTCTGCTCTCCTCCTACCCGCCCAAGCCTGTCTATCTGAAGAGTGTGGGCCTCGGGGCTTTGCCCAGGCCATAGCTACGCCCCTGCATCAATGTGATCTCCCTAGAAGCTGGGCAGGGAGGGTTACACAAATAAGAAGGTGGGCCTCCATTTGGATCTCAGCAAGACCAAAGAGATGTTCAACAAATGTGTCAACTGTACAAAGATCAAAATAAAGGAAATAGATAGAACTAAAAACGGTGTCTACCTTGGTCAGCAAGTATCAACGGATGGGAACCGTATGAATTAAATCAATAGGAGAATAACAAAATGGCATGTAGAGCATTTGGAATAAACAAGGGAACCTTCCACTCTGCCTCAGGATGAAAATGTTTGACTAATATATTCTGCATTCTGCGTTTATGTATCGATGTGAAACTTGGACACAAAGGGGCCTATGCAGTAAGCGTTCATAAGCCACTTATCAAGCACTTATCGCCCACAATGCCTACTGCTATTCAGTAAGCGGCGATAAGTGGGCAAAAAAAGGCTGAATCACCCCCAAAAAAATTGCTAAAAAAAAAAATTTGCTAAAAAAAAAAATTTGCTAAAAAAGAAAATTTGCTAAAAAAAAAATTTGCTAAAAAAAAAATTTGCTAAAAAAAAAATTTGCTAAAAAAAAAAATTTGCTAAAAAATTTTTTTGCAGAGGGAGCGGTGATAAGCCACTTTTCGACACTTTTCGACACTTTTCGGCATGTTCATAAACTCGTGCAATACTAGTAGCAGCGATTAGGTTATCGCCGCTCTAGAATGGTGTTTTTCTCCCAAAATCCTCACGTCAGAAAAAGTTGGCGTGAAGGTGTTGGAAACCTGCTGAGAAGCGTCGAGATGGCACTTAGAAAAAATGCTTTTTTTCTGCATCGGTTTGATGTCGGGAGTCTCCGGAGCTGATACCCATTAATATCACCAACGGAGACCCACGGAGACCCCTGTGGGGCCTCAGGACACCAGTGGGAACCACCCGAGTGCCCCCAGCCACCCGTGGGGAACCACCCGAGGGCCCCCAGACCCTCGTGGGGATGATCCAGGAACCCCCAGACACCCACGGGGACCACCCGGGAACACCTTGTGGGGCTCCCAGACATCCACGGGACAAACTGGAGACCCCCGGATACCCGCAGGGACCAACCGGGGACCTGTGTATAAAAAATAAAATATGGTTTTATGTGGGGGTACAGGGGGTGGTTTGTGTTTTGGTGGTTATTACTTATTTTAATATAAATTTTATTACTATTGCTTTGTAGCAGGGGGTCCCCGGACCGGAAATCAACGCGGTTCTGCTCCAGAGACCCCCTGCTCATCTACAGTAGTAATTAAATTTGAATGAAAAAAATATACATTTCGGGCTAGATTTGCACAGGGAGAGGCGGCCCTCTCTGAGCAACTCTCTCAGCATCTCGCCAGGTAAGGCCTTTTCAGGGAGGCGTTCATAACATCGCCAGCAACACGCCCGTTTTGTGAATTTTGCTATCACAAGTAATCAACACTTTCTGAATACCGTGATAGCAACGTTCACAAAAACGGCGATTTAAATGGCCCAGCGATTTTTTTTTTTATGAACCTTTCGTGCATACAGTAGGCCCCTAAATGGAAAGATAATTCAGAAGATTCAAACAACTCAAGAAATTATGGAGAGAGTTTCACCCGAAAAGACGGGAAAATGAATGAGCGGGTTTGGAAGCAAACAGAAGTATGTGACATCATCACAAGGGTGAAGAAATTAAAATGGCCGTTTGAACAACATATAGCAAGAAGAAATGACCATTGTTGAACAAAGATGGTGCTCAACTTAGTCTTTTGATATAAGACGATGGCCAAAGTAAGATGGGAGGATAAAATCAGAGAATTGGTTGGAACAACACGGAGAACAGGCTTGCAACCGCAGTACCATTGGTGAGGCCTTCATCCAGCAGGGGATCGACAAGATCTGAAGATGATATATACAGTATATATATTTACAAACACACACATACTTAATTCATACATAAACGAGCAACAAAATAGAAAAGTATACTGTAGCCGTGTATTACTTTCTTGTTAACTGTAGCACTGTTGACAACAAAACACCTTGTTTCAAGAATCATATTAAAATAAATATTAAAAGACATCTTCAGGATACCATTTTAAAACATCCCTTTACTGTTTTCACTTTAATTTTTTTAGTCTTAATGTCATTTAATTTTTTTGCCACAAACCACTTAATGTCAGCACACAAACTAATGCATGCGTTTCTTCAAGTATTTTTGAAGAAAGCAAAAGCCCTAAGTCAAGCTTAATATGAGACAAGGCAATAAACATGCTAATGGTCACACTAATGGCTTGTCGTCTGCATTTCATTGGATGCAAAAATAATACATTCAGGTAATATTTAACTTCTTCCTCCACTTGCTATTTTATTAGTGCTTCCCAGGGTAGAAATGTGGAACTGGCAGAGAAACCCAACAGAAGGAGGTTGAGAGAACATGGCAAACATGGCGGTTCAGTTGCTGGGCTTTTCTGTGGCTCTCCTTGGTTTCATTGGAACTATTGTGGCTACTGCGCTCCCTCACTGGTGGAGAACTGCTCACGTGGGTACCAATATCATCACTGCAGTGGCATACATGAAAGGGCTGTGGATGGAGTGTGTGTGGCAAAGCACTGGTATTTACCAGTGTCAAGTTCACCGGTCTCAGCTGGCACTTCCACGTGACCTTCAAGTTGCTCGAGCCATGATGGTATCATCTTGTGTTCTTTCAATACTGGCATGTGTTGTGTCAGTCTGTGGCATGAAGTGCACTCAATGTGCAAAAGGCTCGTCAGCCAAAAACGTGATAGTTGTCTTAGGTGGGATCTCTTTTATCCTGGCTGGAATCATGTGCTTGGTTCCTGTTTCATGGTCTACGAACAATGTAGTCCAAGACTTTTACAATCCTGGGCTTCCCTATGGCATGAAGTTTGAGATAGGGCAAGCTCTTTATGTTGGCTTTATCTCTGGAGGGTTAACTATAATTGGAGGAGTTATGCTACTGTTCACATCTTGCCAGGGTAACAGTGATCGTGTACCCTACAGCCATCAACCATACAGCCATCAACCATACAGCCATCAACCATACAGTGCAAGAATGGCTCCTAGAAGCAGACCATCACCAGTCTACAAAAGCAACCATGCTCCTTCTCGGTCATCAGCTTCATACCATGGTTATCAACTGGGTGACTATGTCTGACTATATAAGAATCTCCTCCTGTGCAATAACTCTTTGATGCCTAATATTCATCACAGTCTCGAGATTTTATTTATGAAAATATAATTGTACAATGTTTACCATGTTTCTAGTACATTTACAAGGAATCAGGAATATTTCGAGCAAGAAAGACTGGTAAATATGATGCACTGGATGCTTCCATTAATGCCGAGGTCACGTTCCATCGTGGGGAGAAAGCCTTCCACAAGAACATAATGTGGCTGCACTGTATATTCATTTTCAATCGTACAATAATAAATCATTTTCATTAAAAAAAATATATCAAGTGAATATGCTATTTACAGATACTGTCAGGTGGTAATAACTGTGTTTATGGGTCTAACATTTTCTGACTGCAAAATACAGCAATAGATTTATCAGAGAGAGAAAAAAAACATTCAAATCAAAGCAACAAGTCGTTGTGTTTGCTAAATTGACTGCAGTTCATTGCACCAATGTGTGTCCAGCACCTTCTAACAGTGTTTTATTGACATATGGATTATATAGAATCCCTTTTAACTTTCATGTATTTTACCAATGCAATTTCTTTAAAAGCTGCAGTGTGTGTGTGTGTATTTATGTATGTATTTGTATATGTATATATATGCCTATATACACACTACATAAAGTCTTTAGAGGTGAAACCCGGTGCAGGCCAACAGTATGTATAAATGTATGTGTATATATATATATACAGTATATATATATATATATTTATATGTGTGTGTGTGTGTGTGTGTGTGTGTGTGTGTGTGTGTGTGTGTGTGTGTGTGTGTGTGTGTGTGTGTGTGTGTGTGTGTGTGTGTGTGTGTGTGTGTGTGTGTGTGTGTGTGTGTGTGTGTGTGTGTGTGTGTGTGTGTGTATATATATAAAATCAAAAACGAATAGATGATACCATTCTGTGGCTAATGAAATGCTTTTATTTGTGCGAACTTTTGAGATACAATGATCTCCTCTTCCGGCGTGTGTTGCAATGCATTGTGTATCTCGAAAGCTCACACAAATAAAAGCATTTCGTTAGCCACAGAACGGTATCGTCTATTCGTTTTTGATTATAACGCTCGGCTAACATGGTACAGATACCGCTACATATACTGTATATATAATATATATATATATATATATATATATATATATATATATATATATAGTCAGATAAGGCAGTTGGCACTCCAATAGGTGCTGGTAAGCCACAGGTGCACGTCCCATATAGAGAATGTAGTTATACGTTACCGTTCCAAGGATTGGTAAACAAGAGACAGCACACAATGTTGAAAATAAAAGTGTATTAGTGAAAGCAAAAATACATCCAGAAACCCAACGTTTCGGTCCTACAGAATGCTGTCTCTTGTTTACCAATCCTTGGAACGGTCACGTATAACTATATATATATATGTCTGTGAGGATCCCTAGAGATCCAATATACCGGCACAGCACAAGAGATAATCACATAAAAGTGGTTTATTGGGTCCAAAATGCACACATATGCCTGACATTTCGGTCCCCAGGGGACATATATATATATATATATATATATATATATATATATATATATATATATATATATATATATATATATATATATATATATATATATGTCCCTTTTAATAAACCCATTTGTATTTACAATTTGTTTGCTGTTGGGTTTCTTCCTGATCTGTATCTCTGTGACATACATTTGAAGCAGCAGTTCATGATTAGGGATCTCCCTTAAAAATTAATATTCTGCAATATAGAGCATCACTGATTATTACTGTGCACTCCTGTGTGGTCTATTAATAAGTGTCTCCTGTCCATATCGGTTGAGTGAAGAACACCAGGTTCTTAAGAGAAGAAACTCCCAGTTTGAAGGAGGAGGGTGGAAATGATCTTGTGCTATATTTTGCATCAGTATTAGACCAGGAACCTTCGATAAGTAGCTATCCAATTGTCTGAAGCTTGTCTTATGTCTTCTGCTTAAAATGCCACTGCAGAATTTCCTAATGCAGTGATTCTCAGCCATGGATGATTCTGATATGTATTCTTCCAAGGTCCATAGGGAGCGTTTAGCCAGGATCACCCTCCAAAAAAGAAGACCGTATATAGTGTATAACTGTGGATACTATTGGCAATGAAAAGTGGAGTCTTGGCTCTTTTAGACAACCTACATACGGTGTATCAATATAATAAAGGCAATAGGAGTGTGGCTATTTTGCTGAATCAGGGAGATGTTTGCAGCATGATGAATCTCGAAAACAAGGAGAAAAGGACAATGGTGGACAAAAAAAAAACACCATTTATCAAACAGATAATGATTACAAATGTACTCACATTCTGTACATTTGGCATGGGCACATAACAAACGTGGGACGCGTGTGTTCGTCGCGCGCCCTGGAGGATAAGGCTAAGTCCCCGCTAGCGCTGAGTGCGCTCATGCTTGGAGAGCGCTCCAAGCAGGAGCGCCGGGTATCCTGCTTGTATGCGCGCGGGAGGGGGGGGGGCATTGCGGGTAGTTGAGCGCGCGGGTAAGTATAGATTTTTTGTTTACCTAAGCGCCGATCGTGGCTGAGCGTGTGTGCACGCGCACGAGCGCCGCGCGCACCGCATGAGCGGGGACTTATATAGATATATGTATGTAAGTCTCCTCCGCAAGCGCCGCCCGCTCAGCGCTAGCGGGGACTTAGCCTAAGATTGGCGCCGTTTCACAGTCCCTCTGTAGTTCCTGGTTGCTGGGAGAATCCTTCGGCTCTGCGTCCTGCGTCGCTTCCAATACCGGGCTCACGTCACATCTGGTAGGTGGCGTTCTGAAGGGAGAATGACGCGGTGGCAGTGCAGATCCTCCCGGCGTCTTTTCCTTTGCCAATAGTATCCACAATTATACACTATATACTGTCCTCTTGTTTGGTCCTGATCCGGGCTAAACGCTCCCTTTGGATCTTGGAAGAATCTGTATGCTATAAGGGAATTGCAAACAATTTCCCACCAGAGGTTGAGATTTCGCCTAATCACTGAGGATAACAAGAAACTTGTACTCTTTATTTATTTATTTATTTACTTATATTATTTTCACTAGATATTGTCACTTTATTATTTTCACTAGATATTGTCGCTTTATTATTTTCACTAGATATTGTCACTTTATTATTTTCACTAGATATTGTCACTTTATTATTTTCACTAGATATTGTCACTTTTCATTTCACATTTATTATCACTGATATTGTGTTTAATTCACAACATTTTATTTCACTTCATTGTTTGAGATAGTCCACAGAGACTCTAAGTAGTGTGTATCACTGTTCAAATTACTCTCACTTTTGTGTGCATAAGCGCCTTTCCCAGATCACTTTGGTTCACCTGCCTCTGATATGTCACAGCTCCGAGC